>NC_056730.1:429271066-429481066 GCF_019279795.1 Protopterus annectens
AAATTAATTTTAGAGTGAAGTATCAGAAGTTGAGTAAACTTGCCCATAATAGCAGAAATTGTGCAGCAAGTAGCATAGATGTTCTTCGTGTTTCACTGTTGCAGTCATAACTGTAGGGTGCTCCTGCCGGCAGGCAGCCCGAGGTCGGCCAGAATCCCAAAGTCTGGGTCCGGCGTCGGCTGTTCAAGCTAGTACCCTGACGTCAGTACGCTTTGGTACATAGCCTCAGCCGACGCCATCTTCTCCAGTCTTTCTTGCCGTGCGGTGGAAAGCAGCTCGCAAGTCGTTGGTTGGCGATTTTCGAACAGCGTATTTTGTTGTTGTCGGTCCGGTTCTCTTCTCTTCTCAAAGCTAAGTACCCGTTGGGGAATCTTTTCTTGTTCCTCCGATGTCAGAAAAAGTTAATAATTGTATAGCGTGTGGGAAACAAATACCTCATAAAGATTTCCACTCTTACTGTCTACCTTGCTTAGGCCCTGACCACGACGTTTCTTGTTGTCGGTTCTGTGCCAGGTTCAACTCTCGTACTATCAAGCGCAGGTACGATTGGGCTTTAAATTATTTTGGCAGACGCTTCAATTATAGAATGTCGTCGGACACTACCGGAGTTCAAAAGAAGCGCAAAGACAAAGACAGGCCTCCGAGGTCCAAACAGGACTCGTTGCAGCTGGAGCCAGCGTCCGGTTCGGCTGTCGTCAGTGAGGCGCTTTTGCAGCCCCTGTCGTCCGCCAATTCTGAACCGATGGCCGATACGGACTCCCATGGGGAGCCATCAAGGCCCACTATTTTACCTGCTGCAGGACCTTCGGACGTCGCTCCTTCAGATGGGTCCGGAACCGCTGTGCAGGTACCGGCTTCTGAGGGGGTTTTCAGGCCTACTCAGTTAACTATTTCAAAGGCAAAGACAAAGACTCCTGTAAAGTCTAAAGTTGCTGCTCAAGCTGCTTCTGAATCCACTCCCAAGACACAAAAGCAGTTATTAAAGATGGCTGAAGATTTGCTTACAATGATTAGGGGTTCTCACCCCCCTCCTGAGAAAAGGCCCCGACAGGATGTTACTCTGGATTCCTCTGACCAGGCTTCTGTATCTTCTGTTTCTTCCTCAGATCAGGACTATTCCTTTCCTCCTTATGAGGATTCGGATGCTGAGGACTCTTTACCCTCGGCCTCTCCGCCTGAGGATTTCTCTTTTGGGGAAACCTTGCATGAGATGAGGGAACATTTTCATTGGGAAGGACAGGAGTATTCTGCTTCCAAGAAGAGGCTTAGAGAATTTCTTCTTCTTCCTCAACATAGGCCTTTAGCTATCCCTCCTGTTTTGGACATAGTAGATGATGCTTTTTCTGAGGCTAATTTGAATCCTGATTCCATGCCTCCTGCTCCTTCTAAGCCTGATAGATTTTATAGGGTTCCTGACTCTCATTTATTTTTATTTAAAACCCTTCATGGATCCTGAAACTATTTCTCAGGGCTCTAAGGCTGCTAAGGTGGCTACTTCTAAAAATCCTATTCCCTCTGAGAAGGATTCTCGTGCTTTAGACAGGTGGGTAAAAAGGTGTATACTTCTGCTACCCTGTCTGTAAGGGCTTTAAATTTCCAGTTTCATATGTTTTAGTATCAGCAATTTCTTTTGTCTGTTTTAAAGCAAAAGCTTGCTTCCCTTCCTGCTTGTGCAGAGGATAAGGAACTGCAGGATGTCCTGCATGCTACTGAACAAGTGAACAAGCATAGTTTACATTGTGGTTTTGATGCTTTGGATGCTTCTTGCAGGGCTGCAGCCTCTGGTACTGTTATCAGGAGACATGCCTGGCTTTGTGAACAAAGTTTACCTGAACAGGTTAAGGCTAAGTTATTAGATGCCCCTGTTCAACATGATGTTCTTTTTGGATCCAAGGCTGAGGAAGTTATTAAAAAGATGGAAGAAAAGGCAAAGTCTATGCAGACTGTAAAAGATTTCTTGCAGGTTCAGCCTCCTAGATTTTCCAGGAATTGGCCCTCTAAAATTGGTCCTTTCCCACGCCTGACAGGCCTCAAAGGGGAAGATATAGGCGCTCCAGAGGTCGTGGTCAAGGGCAGGCCTCTTACAGATCTAGACAATGGACTGCTTCTTCACCTAGAAGGGGAGAAGACAGATCCCAATCTCAAAGAAAGCAAACTCAATGACTCTCTTGGTTGGGCTACAGGACTCCTTCACCTGGATGCCCCTCTCGGAGGAAAACTGTCTCTTTTTTACAGAAATTGGACTCATATTACCCAGGACAGATGGGTATTGGACGTGATTATAAGAGGTTACAAATTCCACTTTCACACTTTGCCAAGGGCTCACGGTTGGCCAGATCTGCCAAAACATCAATGGTCAGAGGCCTTAACTCAAGTGGATGCTCTTCTGGCCATGAGAGCCATAGAGCCTGTTCCACTCTCGGAGATGGGAAAAGGTTTTTATTCAAGACTGTTTCTGGTCCCCAGAAAACAAAACTCATGGAGACCCATTCTGGACCTTTCTGTGTTAAACACCTTTTTGGAAATTCCAAAATTCAAGATGCTTACTCTGCAGCAACTAATTCCAATGCTTTCTCAGGACGCCTGGATGGTGACACTGGACTTAAAGGAAGCCTATTTACATATTCCCATCAGGCAAGAACGCAGGAAGTTCCTCAGGTTCAAGGCAGGTTCGAGGCACTTTCAATTCTCTGTACTGCCCTTTGGTTTATCTACTGCCCAGAGTTTTACCAAGTGCCTGGCACCAGTAGTGGCTTACTGCAGCCTTCAGGGGATCCAGATTTACCCTACTTGGACGACTGCCTTATTCAGGCAGACAGCAAAGATCTTCTGCTTCACCATCTGGACTTTGTTCAACGTCTTCTCCTCCTACTGGGATTCTCAGTGAACACAAAAAAGTCACATTTGATCCCTTCTCGACAAATGGTATTCTTGGGAGCCCTCTTAAATACAACCGTACAAAGGGCCTTCCTCACTCCAGAAAAACAAACTCAGCTGGCTTCTACTTTCAGCACCTTAGCAACTCTATCTCAGCTCACTGCAAGGAAATTCCTGCAGGCTCTGGGCTACATGGCTTCCTGCATTCTGTTGATTCCAAACGCAAGGCTTCACATGAGAAAGCTTCAATGGTATCTGAAAAGTGTATGGTCACAGCATTATCACGATCTGGATATTCTGGTTCCTCTGATCCCCTGCCTTCAGAGGGAGTTCCTCTGGTGGTCCAGGGTATGCACTTTAAACGAAGGAAAGCCTTTTCGTCTTCCTCAACCTACTCAAATCCTAACCACGGACGCCTCGGATTATGCTTGGGGAGCACACTTTCTAGACAATTGCCAGCAGGGAACCTGGACAAAGGACCAGCTTCACTGGCACATCAATCTGAAGGAAATGTTGGTGGTTCAAAATGCCCTTCTAGCCTTCAAGAGCCTTTTGCAACCAGGGCCTCTGCTAATTCGTACAGACAGCACCACGGTCATGTGGTACATCAACAAGCAGGGGGGTTCTCATTCATACCCCCTTTGCAGACTAGCTATGACTTTATGGGACACAGCTCTAAATTTGAATCTACATCTCCAGGCTCAATTCATTCCAGGGAAACAGAATCTCTTAGCAGACAGCCTGAGCAGAAACATTTCAGATCCTCACGAATGGATGCTAGACACCAACTTATTCAACAGGATTACTGCAGTTTGGGGATGTCCCCAGATAGATCTGTTTGCATCCCATCTCAGTCATCAGCTGCCTCGCTTTTGCACCAGGGCCTTCCACAAAACAGCTTGGAGAGTGGATGCCCTGTCCTTCAGCTGGAGAAGTCTTTCAGGATATGCCTTCCCTCCTCTTCCTCTACTACCTCGGGTATTACTGAAGATAAAACAGGACAAGCCCAAGTTCCTCATCCTGATTGCTCCAAATTGGCCTCGACAGTTTTGGTATCCAACTTTAAAGCACCTGTTCTTGGGGCCTCCTTGGATTCTCCCTCTGAACCCTTCACTTCTGTCCCAGCATCAGGGTCAGTTACTACATCCCAATCTCAAGACCCTTTGCCTGGCAGCTTGGCTCTTCAAAGGAATTTGATTTCCTCTAGTCTTCCCAAACAAGTTTTGGATGTTCTTCTGGAAGCTAGACGGCCTAGCACTAGGAAATCCTATGCCTCTAAATGGAAGAGGTTTTGTATTTGGATACAAGACCGAGGTTCGGATCCTCTGGTTCCTGATATCTCTTCTATTTTGCTTTACCTTTCGGAGCTTTTATCTAAAGGACTTTCCTTTTCTTCCATTAAGATTCATGCTTCTGCTATTTCTGTGCATTTCAGTTCTGATCCTCCTGTTTTTTCTCATCCTTTGGTGAAGCAATTCTTGAGAGGGGCTAAAAATTTATGCCTCCCAGGACCCCTCCTGTCCCTGCCTGGGATCTTAATTATGTTTTAGAAAAACTTACTTTGCCTCCTTTTGAGCCTGCTGCATCTTCAAATATTAAGTTTTTATCTTGGAAGACTGTTCTTTTATTAGCATTGACCTCTGCCAGAAGGGTCTCAGAGTTGCAAGCTCTCATGGCTGTGGAACCATACATTATTTTCCATCAGGACAGAGTATCCTTGAGGACCAATCCTACTTTCATGCCTAAGGTGATTTCGAAAGTGGCTTTAAATCAGACAATTCACCTTCCTACTTTCTTTCCAAATCCTCAAAATAAAGGGGAAAGGATTTTGCATTCATTAGATGTCCACAGACAGTTACGATTTTACCTGGACAAGACTAAAGAGTTCAGAAAGTCTAATCAATTGTTTGTTTCTTTTGCTTCCAGTTCTCTTGGAAAACCTATTTCTAAACAAACTATTTCCAAATGGATTGCTTATGGAATCAGATTTTGTTACACTCATCATGGGAAACAGTTTCCAGGTACCATTAGAAGTCATTCTACTAGAGCAGCTGCCACTTCTACAGCTTTCCTCAGAGGAGTCCCTACCAAGGATATCTTGAAGCTGCCACTTGGAGTTCTGTGCATACTTTTTCCAAGCACTACAATCTCCCTCTGTTTTCTAAGACCAGGGCAGGCTTTGCCTCTGCTGTTTTGCAGGGTATTCTTGCCTCCCCTTCTTCTATCTAAAGCCTCCTCCCCTTTTACACTGCTTTGGGATTCCACCCTACAGTTATGACTGCAACAGTGAAACACGAAGAACATAGTACAGTTGTGTACACCTACCATAAATGTAGATGTTCGAGTGTCTTCACTGTTGCAGTCGGGGTTTCCCTCCCTCCTATCCCCTCTTTTTTCTCCCTTTTCCTTTTTTGTGGTGTATTTGTGTTTCCTTGTTGGATTCATTTTTGATTTATTGGGGACTTCTGACATCTAGGGCAAGAAAGGCTGGAGAAGATGGCGTCGGCTGAGGGCTATGTACCAAAGCGTACTGACGTCAGGGTACTAGCTTGAACAGCCGACGCCGGACCCAGACTTTGGGATTCTGGCCGACCTCGGGCTGCCTGCTGGCAGGAGCACCCTACAGTTATGACTGCAACAGTGAAGACACTCGAACATCTACATTTATGGTAGGTGTACACAACTGTACTTTTGCGTTACTTTATTGTTTTTAAGTTAAATATTAATGTTTTTTTTTACTGTGGGAAGTATAATTTGTTTTGATGAGTTGAATTTCTTGTATGGGAGTATGTATAGCTGAACAAACATAACGATCAGAGTGTGTTTTCTGTAATGGGAAATATTATGAGACCAGTGCCTTACATCCTTCATATGGCATTGTATATTTAATTTAAAAGTATGTATCCTGTTTCATCCACCCGTCCAAACACTGGGTATGGAGACACTTGTCAGATCTGATCCAGCCATCTGTTAGTGCTCTTAGCCTCAAGCCCCCTTCAATTCCTTCCCTGTTATAATTATCACATGCTTCTGATAGGTTCAGATCTCATTTCTTGCCATTATGAATGGAAGATCCTCTAGTGTCAGCTAAGTGCTTTTCAGGTTATTTAGATATTTTTGGATTTTTTGCTTTTTTCTTTACCTTATTATATAAATATTTTATACAGCTCTATCCTGAAGTTAGTCTTTCATTTCCTTTAAATACAGTTTTAATTTTTTTCATTGGCCTCAACTTCTTGTGTCACATGGGCCAGTTTCCTGGTGTCATCTTATCTATTCCCCAAAAAAAAAAAAAAAAAAAAAAATTTATAAATTCTACTAAACTTTATTGCTTTGGTAGCTGTTGTGATTGTTGTGAGGACATTTGCCATGTTCTCCACTGTAGTGCTCTCTCGGAGTTGGTATGTATAGTTGGGGTGGGTGGGTTTGAAATAGTGCAGCATGTGTGACTAGGAAATATTGGACAACTGGTAACTTTCCCCATCTCACACATTCACTGAACTGAATGTTAAGTGAAAGAATGTTTGATTTCTATTGTTTGATCATCGGAGGTTCGATGAACGTAACCTTCAATGATTAAACATAGACCCCTTTTTGTTAGTATGAACCTTTTTATTAGTATGGACAAAAGTATGTTCCAAGTGTGGTCACAAAATTCCCTCCAACCCCCCCCCCCCCCCCACCACCACCACCACCACCACACACACACAAGTTGTCAGTGATGTGACTGGGGGCACAGCATTTACAGACAGATTTCTCTGTTCTTTCAGGAGTTTGGGACCAGATTCCTGAATGCCAGTAGAAGTAAGGTAATTTAAAAAAGACTTTAACCTTCTGAGCCTCAGCCTGGCTCCTCAGACAAACATGAAAAGAAAGGAGAGAGAAAGAAAGAAACAGGAATTCCAAGAAAAGAAAGGCAGAAGTCCCAACCCTATTACAGTACTCTGGTATATACCACCTAAGACTGTTGTAATTGAGAACAAATCCCTACCCATAGCATATAGTGGACACTTGTTGTAAAGAGAGTTGTCCAATTTTATTTCTTCCAGACCTTCTCTTGATGCTTCTGAAAAGGCATTCAGATTGATCTTGTAGTACTTCTGAAGCTGATTGAGAATCTATGATGAGCATTGTTCTGAAGACAGAGTTTGGTATCATCCTGCCCTGTCTGTTTCCAGGATGGATTGGGTTGGCCTACCATCTTCTCTTCTAGCTCCTTCTGTGATGCCTGCCTGCACACTGCTGCTCTTGGAACTTACCTGCCTCCTGGTGCCTTCATGTTTGTGACTAACAGGTTCTTCTTCCTCAGATTCTACTATGACACATCTGATATACTTGACACTGAGACCTTCTGTGTTGAGTAGATATTGGGAGCGACCAGTAAATAGACTCTGGTTCTTTGGCACCAACTTGTGTTGGAGTCTTCAGCCATCAAGCTGTGGCACCAATGTCTATCATATGGCTGCCTGGATCCATGGAATAGAACCTTCAGTCTTCAGTGTGCCCTACCTCAGCTTCAGCAGGAGTTGGGCTGTCCATGGAGTCAGATTCTCCAATGATGGATGCATGTTCCTAACCCCAGTCTAGGCAAGTTATTTGGCATATCTAAAATGCACAAGGATGCTGTTAACCTTCCCTTTAGACACATTGTGTCTAATAGAAAAACTAAAATGGAAAGGATTGCTGAGTACATTGACTCAGTCCTAACCCTGTTGTACAAGCTACTCCATTTTATTTATGTAATTCTTGGGCATTTCTCCATCAGCTTTTCTTGCTTGGCACCATAGACTCGAACTGGATGTTAGTAACTCTGAATATTAAATCTTTATATACTAACATTCTACACAAAGAAGGTCTAGCACTGATTCACCTTTTTTTGACTGAACATACTATGTTCTCTAGTGCTAAAATAGATGCTATTTGTAAACTTGTGTCCATGGTCCTGTGTAATAATTTCTTCCACTTTAATGAGAAAGCATGTCAGCAGATAAGGGGGAGTTGCCATGGGGTCAAAAATGGCCCCTGTATATGCTAACTTAGTTTTGAGTGCATGTGAAATGCACACTTTTTTTTTCTAAAATGTATTGTCGTTATATTGATATCTTTTTTATTTGGCAGGGTCCAGAAGTGAACTGCATTCATTTATTCGCACTGTGTCAGATGGCATTGATTTTCTTAGTTTTGTTATTTCAGGGTATGGTTCTACTGTCCAGTTCCTGGACATGGAGATCACTCTGGTTGCTGACTCATTGGAATTGAATGTGTTCCGCAAAAAAACTGACAGAAATAATTTTATAGACTTCAGTAGTCAGCACCCACATTTTATGAAAGCGAACATTATTAAGGGGCAGTTTATTAGGCTGTCTAGTTTAGTAAGTAAGGATAATGTTTTCCTGCCAGAGTGTGATTTTCTTAAAGAGTTATTTATACACAGAAACTATCCTAGACAGCTCATAGAGAACATTTCTGCTGATATTTGTTAAACATGTACTACCAGATTCAGACCTATTCTTAGATTTGGCTTTGAACCTAAACAGTTAAGGGACTCCGATACTGACCATACACTTAGCTTTCCACTACTGATTAGTGTAGATATGTTATTTTCAAAAACTGGGACATTGTTATGAGCTGCAGAGAATATATATATATATATATATATATATATATATATATATATATATATATATATATAAGATAGAATACATAACTAGTAAACTAGACAAAAAAATATACAAATCGAGGATGGAGGGAATGTGAGGCTATTGCAGCACTGATTTGATCAGACATCTACTGTTATGGTGCGTGCGACTTGCCTAACTGAACTTTCTTGTCAAATGACCCTCTGGTGGACACTGTTTGTTGCAGCAAATACTAAGGGAGAGCTCACAAATGAGTCTTTTCCTGTCTGTCTACCTAATAGTGAATCCAGGGCGGTAAACTGAATAGAGAAGTTCACTTATGCCTCTTTCAGCCTGAGGGCACTAAATTATTTAACTCCTGTGATATGCTTCTAGAGGGATCTAGCAAAGCAAGCTATGGTTACTTTGCATAAGTTGACCACACAGAACTATTAAGAAACAGTTGAAGATATCACTGGGTGCAGTGTTAAACATTACAAGTATGTCTGTACATCTGCTTCCTAATGCAGTCACCATCCAACATCATGCCTGGCTTCATATGTGCTAATTTGTGGACAGCTTCAAGGCATCCTTCACTAACACCCCCTTTGATGATTCCACTCTTTTTGGACCTGCAGTGTTGGAAAAGCTGTTGAAGTATAAACAGGAAGTCAAGACACTGTCTATCATGGGAGTCAGGTTTGAGAACCCTCAATGATTCCTTAAGATAAATCAGTACAGCTTCAAGTCTTGTTGCATTAGGAATCCCAGCATCATTCCTTTGATTCTCTTCCTGTGATTGGGGTGGCTGTAGCAGAGGCAGATCCTTTCACAATCACTAGCCACTAGGTTGCAAGGGTCTGTAGAAGCAGGGGATTTTGCAGTCACTTTTCTGGCAAACAGACCCAGTGTCTGTGAAGGTTTGCCTGACTGTTCAGCTATTGGGGTAGTTGTGGGTCATTTATTTCTTAATTATTCTGTGTGGTTGGTTGTAACACAGGATAAATGGGTGAGAAAGATAATTTTATCGGAGTCTGTAATATTCCTTTTTCCCATACTTCTCCCCAGCAACTTCATCTGCTCTCATACATTACACCTCGCCGCAAAGCATCTAAAAAGTTCTCCATTTTCCTTCAAAAAAGCTATCCAGGCTGTCTCATGAGGCAGACAAATAGGGTCAGGAAATTATTCCAGAGAATGTCTTTTTGTTCCAAAGAAGAACAAGAATCTCAGGCCAATTCTGGATCTCAGCGGCCTAAATCTGTGTGGTCACAGTGCAAGCAGTTTTGCTATGTCTAAAGGTGAATGTTTGGATGTGCTCTGCAGTTCTTCAGGATGCCTACTTCCACATAAAGGGGACAAAGGAATCCAGAAGGTTCTTGAATTTCTGGCTTTGAGTCACTCATTACCAAGTCAGAGCCTTGCCTTTCAGTGTCACTACAGCCTCCTGAGTGTTTACCAAGGGCATGACAGTTTTTGCAACTCCTCTACAACTCAAAGGATCCATGTTTTCCCATTTCTAAATGATTGGCTCCTCATTACAACAAGCATAGGATCCTTATAGTCAGTCAGCCCCTACCCTCTCATAAACTGTGCAAAGCTTTCCTTGAGGGATTGTTTCTTCTGCTCCTTCTGTAAAGGACCTAATTCCTCCACAGGACTTCAGTTTGTCCAAGGAGCTCTAACACCCCCCTCCCTTAAGCCAGCTTCTTCTACAGACTTACACTTTTTGTCATGGAAAACTTCCCATTACATTAACAAGGAGAATCTCTGAGCTTCATGTCCTGTTTTCCACTGCAGCATACGTTATATTCCACAAGGATAGGATCAACCTAAAGGCAAACCCTTCCTTAATCCCAAAGTTAGTTTCAGGAACCAGTTTGAAACATCAAGTACATCATTTTTCTTTCACAGTCATACTAAATAAAGGAGAATATCTGCTGTACACACTGAATGCTCATAGGCAACTAAGATTTTGTCTCCACAGACCCAAACCCTTTGGAAAAGATTGTTTTGGGCAAGGGAAATAAACAGTTGACAGTTAGAGAAAAGAATTGCTAAGTAAATGGTATCCAAATGGCTGTCCAATTGCATTATATATATATTTAGTTAGACAATACGAAAACTCTTTTTACTAAACTAAGAGCTTATTCTACTAGATCTGCGCCAACCTCCAAGGCCTACTTCAGAAGTTCTTTCGTGGAGGAAATGTGTGCTACAGTAACCTGGTTTAAATGGCATAACTTTGCTAAGCATTATAAATTAGATGTGATACCCAGTTCCAGAGTTTCCTTCAGAGCTTCGGTTCTGAAAGTGTCCTGCCATGATACCAGTGGTACCTTGGGATTCTCTCCCAATAGTCCAATCAGATGGATGGATGAAATAGGATCCCTGAAGTTATGTACTTGCCATAACAATGGATCTTTTTCATCCTAGTCCATTCGATACAACATACTTCCCTCCTTTCCTCTACCAGATTTTCACCTTTCCTCTCAGTGCATCAGCAGGAGATGGTTTCCTAATTCTCCCTCCTATCTTTAGTTTTTTTTTTCGTATGAATGTATATGTAGAATGCTGAGTCTCCAGCTGGCAAATTTGAGCTGAAACTAGGAAGAGGACAGGAAAAATGGGAGGTAACTTTAAGGAACTTGACACCAGAGCACTAGCAGATGGATGCACTGGATCTGACAATTGGCTCATACCCTGTAGTTGTATTGGATGGACTAAGATGGAAAGGATCCAGAGTTCTGCTAAATGTAGAAACTCCAGTTTTGTATTTTATATTTGCAAAGTTGTTTTGCATGATAACCAAGAATCTGATGTTGTCCTTTTCATTCTTCCTCACTATTGGGTTATTGATCCAACCTTCTGATCCGACTTGGCCACATTTTTTCAGACTTGGAGCCTAGTCCTGAGCTCCTATGTCTACCCATAATACCCTACACCCTCTGTAGCCTCCCCAGATCTTGTTTGCCGCCTAGCTGGTTCTGCGTAGATTCCTGGACCCATTAAAGTTTTCTCCTTGGATGATGATAAGTCTTTTTATTTGTAGTGTTTTTATGCTCATAATTCTTCCCCTTCCATCCCTTCAGATTTTTGTAGGCATTAGGGACTAATTTGTTACTTTACCTTTCCTTCTTGTTGCTTCTCTTTGACCGGTTGGCAATTCTGCCATTCTGTTTCACTATCGTGAGTTGTTAAAGGTTCGTAGTTATATTTATATATTAGTCTACCTTGTTGTGTTACTGTGTTGGAGTTTTTACCTTCTGTCTGATGAGCCTGCTGGATTCAAGTGCTGCTCGGAATGTGGGCATAAGATTCCCTTTTCCAATGTGCACAGTAAATGTGCATATTGTTTAGGGCCAGAACACCTGCTGTCAGATTGTGGGATTTGTGAGGGATTTAATCCCCGAGCCATCGCAGGAACAAACTCATTTTAAAAGGACTGTCGTCTGCTTCATCTTCATTGCCAGGGGCACAAACCCCAGCAGCTCACCTTTCTGGGTCATCAGAGCCGAGGAAATGCTTCCATAAGACATTGAGGGCTTCCTCGGAGCCTCCAGATAAGTCTGCAGAGACCTCTGATCCAAACTTGTCAGATCCAAGACCCACTTGTGCTCTGTTGGACCCAAAGCACTCCTCGGATCTGACAGTCACTGCTAATGTGACTGCCTGTCTAGGCCATTCTCTTCCACTTCAGATACGAGTGTTAGGACTCAAACTCCAGAGATTGCCATCAGGGCATTTTCTCCAACACTGCCCTCAAAACTTCTTCAAATCCCGTCACTCCAGGCCTACATTGGTTGCCTCCTGTAGGTCCTCCAGGTGTCTGTTGGATGCTGATATGGACAGGATAATGTGAAGGTTTCTCAGAACTCAAATCCAGATAGGGATGTTATCAGCCTCATCCCCCGTTGGATCTGTGAGTGTCCCTGCTACTCTGATTCAGTCTCCTTCTCCAATCCGACCATTGATTTCAAAGTCCCAGGATCCTCGGTACCAGAGAGAGTCGCCGTCGTCTCCATCCTTCTCAGACCTGTCCCGTCCTATCAGCGCTTCATCCCTCAGCAGCTCGGGTCTGATTTTGTCTGAAGATCATGGATCTGGGGTGGTTCTCCTCCATGCTTCTACAGTTTTGATTTTTGAGTGAGATTGGGAGAGTTTCTCTGGGTTCGTTGGCTTTCCAGATAGTGGTAAGGGCTTTCTCTGCTCATAGAGAACCGACTTCTTTTGCTCCAATCCTCCCATTCAACCTTCGCTGGATCAGAGTGCTGAGCCTGTCATCCCTGTACAGGGTCAGCCTGCCTTGAGGAGCCTCCAAGTTCTTTCCCCCAAGGAAGCCCCTTTTTCTTCTTTTTTTCAAAACAGGTTTATTGTTTTAACATATAAGAGAAATATCATAACAATTTTATACAAGTAATTAAAAATAGGTATTATTATAATATTCAACAAAACAACTAAAGTATTTACAAAGACATCCACTACAATCAGATCAATTAATTAAACTAAAATACCATGCTATTGAAATTAAAATTTTTTAAACAAATTTTGTAAATTATCCCATACAATATAATAAGATGTTATTCTATTTGTTCTTGTCCTAATTGTGTTTATTTCCATATGGCACACTATATTCATAACATTTTTAAATTCATTGAACAAAGGAGGTGTATCTGAAATCCAATTTCTAGTTATTATTTTCCTAGCCACTGCTAGAATAGACCATAACAAGGGAAGCTTAACCTTTTTAACACTTTGAGGTACAGGTGTGTTGAATAATATAAGAGATTTAGAAATAATGAAATTATCTGTAAAAAGAGCCTGCAAAAATTCATTAATTGACTTCCAGTATTCTTTCAATTTTATACAGTCATATAACATATGAGCCCAGTCAGCATTAATTTCTACATTACATCTCTTACATAAATTATCTTTATTATTTATTTTATTCATCATCAAAGGTGTATAAAAAGATCTATGTAAAAATTTCCATGTATAAAGTCTCCAGACAATGGAAGACGTAGTTCTATAAGCAGATTCCAATATATATTGTTTATCTTGTTGATTTGGTGGGTCCCCATTAATAGAAGTGAAATAATTCCAGTATGAATCTACACTGTAAAAAGTTTATTGTCTGATAATTTTATGTATGTATGAAAGTTTACCTTTATCAGAAACTTTATGTTGTAATTTTAATATCAAGTAATCAATCAGTGTTGGAATATATTCTTTAACTGTTATAGACATTAGATCTATTTTATTAATGAGATGTTGTCTAAAGGTCTGAACCTCTAACCAGCAAGTTTCTCTTAGATCAAATTCTTGTTTTAAGAAATCTAGATTTTTAACTTTATTATCAGATATCAACTGATACCAGTACTTTAGATCATTATCTATAGTTAAATGAGTTCCTTCAGAAGTAGATGACAAAAGCATACCCTGAGTATACATTATAGGGAATACAATAAAATTCCATTCCCTATACTTAGGGTGCATGAATATAAAGTTACGATAACTAATAATAATAGTTAATGGGTAACAAACCATATGTTTAGGTGCAATAGGTGAAGTACAAAATTCCTTTAGTAACCATAACATGGAGTTATTTACAATCATATTTTTATGTGTTAAGGAGATTTTCATGAAGTGCATACTAATTAGCTCCCAATAATCTTTCCATTTTGTGACATATGACTGATCTATTAATAAAGTAATAACTTTTACAATAGAAGAGATAGTATATAAATTAAAGTCTGGAAAAGAAATACCCCCTTGAGACCAGCTATTAGTATGTTTCTTTAATGCAATCCTAGGTCTATTAGGTGCCCATAGGAAATTTAACATTAGTGTATTCAGTTTCTTGATAATTATTTTTGTAGGTGGAAGTATTATTGATTGTATTAAGTATAAAATCTTGGGGAATATTATCATTTTAATAATTGTAAGTCTCTCCTCCATAGTAAAAAACATATTATTCCAGGTATTAAAAAGATTTTGTATATTAAGAAAACAGGTATTATAATTATTATATATAATAGATTTAATATCTTTAGATAGTATTATACCTAAATAAGTTATCTGACCTGAATTGGATACATATTTAGTAAAATCACTAATGAGAATATTTTTTCGTGTATATATAGGTAGTATTTTAGTTTTTTCTTCATTGAATATTAAACCAGAAATACTTTTAAAATTCATCATTCTATCACATAGAGACTGCATAGAAGAATTAGATCCTGCTGATGTAATTAGAACATCATCTGCAAAAAGTTGAATTTTGGATGTTGTATTTTCATCTATTTCAAAACCATCTATGTCAGTACTGTTTCTGATCAAATTAGTCCAAGGCTCCATTACTAAAGTGAATAATAGTGGAGAAAGTGGACATCCTTGTTTTGTACCTTTAAGAATGGGTATTTTTTGTGAAACATACGTTCCTACCTTAATATAAGCCAACGTTCCTTTGTATAAATGCTCAATTAGATTTACAAATGCATCTGAGAAGTTTGTGCACTTCATTAAGGTAAACAGATAGTCCCAACTTACTGAATCAAATGCTGAACTTATATCAAGACTAATAAGTGTTAAATCTTTCTTTTTCCTATTTGCAAAATCTATTAATGTTAAAGTTCTTCTTATATTATCAAAAGTATTTCTATTTACAATGAAGCCTGTCTGATCTATATCTATAATGCCGGGAATGATTGTCTTCAATCTATCAGCAAAGATACTCATAAACATTTTATAATCAACATTAAGTAATGAGATGGGCCGATATGAAGAACATCTAGTTGGATCTTTATTAGGTTTTAAAATTGGCGAAGTAAATGTATATTGCCAAGATGGGGGGGTTATTAACTCAGTTTAGGCCAAAATAAAAACTTTATGTATTAATGAATATGTACTTTTAGAAAGGATTTTATATATCTCTGGTATAATACCATCATTACCCGGTGCTTTGTTTGATTTAAGCTTATTTATTTGTGTAATAACTTCTGTATATGAAATACTCTTGTCCAATAGTTTAATCTGTTGTTTATTAAGCTTTTTATTCATGTTTGTGGTTATAAACTCCTTTATTTTATCTTTAGGTTCCATGTTAATGTTATTATGGTTAATTTTATGAAAGTGATTTCTAAATTCATCTAGTATTTCTGGTATACTAGAAACATTCTTCTTTTTCCTTAGAGAAAAGATTTCTTTGATATGGTTTTGTTTATTCAACCTTTTTGTTTTATTTTTAAGTCTATGTAAGTATTTGGGGCTTATTGAATAAGACAAAACTTGTATTTCTCTAAAGTTATTTTAACTTTATGAGTTAAAATTTCTTTGTATTTCTCATTTAGTTTGTTTATTTCTTCAATAACTTTCTTGTCCATAATATTTTCTTTATTATTATGTTTATGAGTCTAATTTACTTTGAATATCTAACAATTCCTTATCCCAAGATTTCCTTTTATTATTATACCATCTGATACTTTGTCCATATAGATATGATTTTAAGGCATCCCAAACATAAACAATGGAGACTTCAGGAGTATTATTTATGTCTAAAAAATGTTTTACTTTTGAAAGTATATATTCTTTATAGTCTTTTAGTTGAGTTAAGTATGCTGGTATCCTTTTGATCTGAACATTATGAGTATTTTTTATCATGAATTCAAAAACAATTGAATTATGATCAGATATAGGACATGAAATGATTTTGGAATTAATTAAATCTGTTACCATCTGGTTAGAAATAAAGACCCTATCTATTTTTGAATAAGTTTTGTATCTGTTAGAAAAAAGGTGTATGGTAATGACTTTGAATCTATCTGATTATTAATATCATTCAAATGATAAGAATTAGCAAAATCATTTAAATGTTTTGCATTAGATGTAATTCTTCTTTTCCTATAGTGGTAGTATCACTTTCATGTAGTATACAATTAAAGTCACCAGCTAAAATAATATCTCCTATAGAGAATGATATGATCTTATCAAGATGATGTTTCACTGTATTAATACCAATTCCAGGTATCCAATATACATTAATTAAAGTGTAAGTCTTCCCATTAATTTGTATTGTAACCATACAAAACATTCCTTTGTCATCCTGATAAGACTTAATGGTTTTAGGAATGGGCATACTTTTATTCCATAAAATAGCCACTCCTCTTTTTTTCTGAGTGTGCTCTGAACTAACCAATACTGTATATTTGTTTGTGGCTAGCTTATCAATATCTTTTTTCAAGAGATGGGTTTCTTGCAGGAAGACTAAGTTGGCCTTATGTAAATTAATGTATCTTATTAGGCTTGCCCCTTTTTCTTCTGAAATCTCCCCTGAACATTCCACAGAGGAGATTCCTCAGAAGAAAACATACAGAAGGAGGCACAGTGACTCCTTAATGGAGTTACTCACAGAAGACACAGACTTTGATGAGGGAGAAGGATCCCCATGTTCACCACCTGTGGATGTCTCCTTTGGAAACATGTTGGAGTTTTTTAGCCAGAAAGGTGGCTAGTTGGCCTGACCTCCTCCTCCTAAAGCATCTGTGTTCTTGGAGGTCTTTGGGGTGGGCCCATCTACATCTTGGGTGACCCCCCCCCAGCAGACGAACTCATTGACCTAGTTTCCTGCCAGGCTTGGAAAGAGCTGGAGACTGTCGAGCCCATCCCCAAATGCCTGAACATATTTCTTGTTCCACCCCCAAAGACAGACTTCATCGGTCCAAAGGTGGCCCTGTTGATGCCATGGTTATGGCAGAAGCCACCAAGAAGGAACTAGCTGAACAGAGCTCCTCTGCCATCCGCTGAACAGGGAAACTCAAGCGATGGGTTTGTAAGCACTATGTATGCGCAGGGATTGTTAAATTACTTGGTGTAATTCAATCAATTGCAGAGAGATTTGGTCAAGGAGCTAGCCAACTTTCTCACTGAGACCATGTCGGGTGAGGACTTAAAGGAAGTATCTCCCCAATCCGCTACTCTTGCTTCCATGACCAACTCTTCCATGAGGCTCCTCTCCCACTCAGCAGAGGGTACCTTAAGGGTAGCTGGCTCTGGTATTGCAGTCAGAAGACATGCCTGGATGAGCCTTTGTGACTTTGTGGAACCTATCAAGGCATCCTTTGTCAGTGTCCCTTTTGATGGCTCCTTTTTGTTTGGGCCATCCATCCAAAGAGACTCTTACCCACAGAGAACAAGAAGGAAAGACCCTGTCTGCCATTGGGATCAAGTTTTCTACTCCTCAGCACATTTCATTCTAGAAATCAACAAGGTGGTAGGAAGACTTTGTTTCAAAAGTCTGAAGGATCTTTTCAGCATCGACGTGAGGATTCTTCCTTCGGAGGCAGAGGAGGAAGTTTTAATGGTAGACTCCACTCCATAGGTTGAGGGGGTTCACAGAATCAGGGCTTCAGAAGTACTTTCTCTGATAAGCCCTATCAGCGCTCCTGAAGTGCTGCCTGGCTCTTCATCTTTGCAGGCAGTTGGAGGTCATTGTTCCCTGCACCTAGATGCCTGGACCAACCTGACAACAAATTCCTATGTGCTAAGCATAATAACCAGAGGTTATTTCATTCCCTTTTCCCTTCCTCCTCCAGTGGAATAAAAGAAATTTCCCGACGTAACACCCAGTCAGAGGGAGCATGCAGTACTGGAAATTCAAAAATTGCTTCTAAGAAGTCATCCAAGAGGTCCCAATCGAATTTACTCGCACTTCTTTTTAGTGCCAAACAAAATGGGGGCCTAAGAGCCATTCTGGATCTGAGCAGTCTAAATCAGTATGTAAAGAAGTCAAAATTCTGGATGGTTACAGTTCAGTCCATTCTACCTCTGTTGCACAAGGATGACTGGATGTGCTCGACAGACCTTCAGGATGCGTACTATCACATCAAAATAGACAAACTCCAGAAGTCATTTGCGCTTCAGGCTGGCAGACAGTCATTACCATTTCAGAGCTCTGCCTTTTGGACTCACCACAGCCCCCAGGGTGTTTATCAAATACATGGCGATAGTCGCAGCTCACCTGAGACTGAAAGGATTCCAGGTGTTTCCATATTTGGAAAACTGACTTCTAACTGCCCCAACCCAGCATCATCTGCTTCTGGACAGGGACTATTTGTCCCGGATCTTCAGCTCCCTGAGCATTATTTATAAATCTTACCAAATCAAACCTGTCCCCCATTCAGAAGTTGGAATTCATTGGTGCCTTTCTAGACACAATGCACCAGCTTGCTTCTTTGTCTTCTCATCGCATAATGTCCTTGAGAAACCAGGTATTGGACTTTATTTCTGTACCATCTCTGTCAGCAATACTCATTCTTCAAACTCAGTTCCCATCGTCCTAGTACCCTTATCAAGATTCTTTATGCGAGCCCTCCAGTGGACCTTGGCTGTTCACTGGTCTGTTTTTTACCAGCAATTATGTGTTCTTAAGTTAACTCCAGTTTGCAGACAACATGTTCAGTGGTGGATTTATTCAGATGACCTGTTCCTGGGCAGGCCATTCCTTCTTCCTCCTGTCACAGCCACAATGACCATGGATGCTTCCTCACTAGGGTGGGGTTGGGAGCATTTTGAGGGAAAGATCATCCAAGGCACATGGTCTTCCTCGGAGACCAGATTGCATATCAGTGTCCTAGAGATGAGAGCAGTTCTTCTAATGTTGCAAGCTTTTCAGGACAGTCTTCTCTTTGGGACAATTGCAATACACACCAACAACATGTCAGTAGTCTGGTATATCAGCAAACAAGGAGGAATCCATTCTTACCCGTTATGCAGAGAGGCCATGAGGGTCTGGGAATGGGTGCTATCTGTAGACCACTTTCTAGTTGCAACACATGTACCGGGCAAAACCAGCATTCTAGCAGACACACTCAGCAGGTCCATTCTGACCCCTCATGAGTGGTCCCTCAATCAGTCAGTGGCAAATCTGATTTTTGGCCAGCCTTGCTGTGATCACTTTGCTTCTCTCCAAAACAACAACTTGAGCAAGTACTTTGTGTTGATCCCCTCTATGAGGGAGTCCCAGAGACATGCTCTAGTTCACGATTGGCCCTCTGGTCTCCTTTATGCCTGTTCCCCACTACCGTCGATCCCAAAGCTTCTGCAGAAAGCCAGAAGGCTGAAGAGTTCAGAATTCCACATTGTCCCCTACTGGCCTTGTCAGGTATAGTTCCCCTTTCTCTGATTTCATCTGAAATATCCCCCATGGATTCAGGAACCCAGACAGGACCTCCTCTCCCATCCATCAGGAAGTCAACATCCCAGTCTATTCACCCTCAAACTGACTGCTTGGTAGCACCTTTTCCAGTAATTCTGCAAAGGTCCAGGCTTGCTTCCCAAAAAGCCTCCACTAAAAAAGTGTACCAAAGCAAATGGAAAAGCATTGCCATTTGTGCCTTCAAAGAGAATATCGATCCTTTCTCTACCCCAGTTTCAGCCATCTTTCTCTTTCTTACTTCTCTCTTCAAGGAAGGGACTAGGTTTTCCACTATAAAACTTCAGATGGTAGCCATTTCTAATTTTCATGCAGGAGATGTTTCTGGTTTTCTTGCCACAGCTAAATCTTGTACGACTTTCATGAAAGGGAATTTTCTGCTTAGACTGCCATAAAAAGATCCTACCCTGCCATGAGAACTTAACTATTATTCTTCAAGAACTAATGCAGAATCTTTTTGAACCAGTGAATGAGTGTGAAATGAAATTCCTTTCTTGGAAAACCATCTATCTAATTTTGTCAATTTTCATTCCGTCCTCGACTGATGGGTTTGGGTCTAAGGCATCAGATGTGACTTGACCTCTGTAAAAGCTCGTGGCAACTTAGAACTCTCGAGCTTCTCCCTTACCCATAATGCACCATCCCCCATTACCCCAGATCTCGTTTGCTGCTGTAAAGTGAAAGTCGTTGCGATTTCTCTCTCGAGTTTTAGGATAGATAAGTACTTGTTTTCTCTGTGTTTAAACCAATTTTTTTCTTTCATCTTCATCTTGTTCTTGTACTAGCATACCCTTGATACTGTTGTTAGTATATTTTTCTCCCTTCACCCTTCTACGTTTATCATATTTCTTTACTACCTTTGTAAGTAGTCCTCTCTTTTTCTCTTACTACTTAAAAAAAATTCTTTAAATCTTTTCTTTAAACATTGTTGTAGTGGTTTTTGTAATGAAGAACTTAGTTTTAGCCATTCTTACATTAGACAGTGGCTGAAAAAGAAAAAGCCTCTGCAGGTTTCAAAAAGTGTGGGAAGTGCTGTCATAAGATTCCTCTCTCTGACACACACTGGGTTTATTGCCTTGGCCTCCTCCATCTGCAAGAGAGCTGTGCAGTGTGATCCAAAGTCTCCTTAAAGTAAATACTCATTGGATCCGAAGACATCAGATCCACCAAGACTGCAGGATGTACTGCCTAGGACACAGTACTCCCCATCTGTGGACCCAGTCCCATTGAGAGTACTTTCTGTCTTCCTTTATATTTGTAGACCAGATTCTCCTTCCAAACAGTCTTCTCACTCTTTTAGAAGCCTCACTGTGGAAGATGTGGAGAGGGTAGTGAAACAGATCCTCATGGTGCAGAGTCATCCGGTTGTTGTTTCGACTCTTACGCTTTTGGGTCAGGAAGCTCATGCATCCACGACACCACTTCTAACTCTTCCTTCTCTGACTCCCTCTATGGTTTTGGAGCCCTTGTATCCAAGTTGTCCAGGCCCATTGTCTTAGAATCCGAAGATTGCTTTATACTGTGATCTGTAGCTTGCTCTGAGCTCCTTTATACTATCAGATCCAGAGAGCTGTCTGAGCTGATTCTACCCTGTTTGATCCAAGGTATTTCATTAGACTTCAAGAGCTTCAGAGCTGTCTATACATCTCGGAACTCTGGCAAGGTTTAGTTCAGCTCCTGTTTCTGCCTCGGGGGGGCTTTCCTCAGAGCAGGGAAGGACCAAGGATCAGAAAGCTCTCCTTTCAAATCTGGGTTCCTATTCCTCTCTGGGAAGGTCAGCCTTTAGGACTTCAGAGAGAGCCCTTTCAGCTACCATGGCCCATATGGGTCCTATCCCCTTGGGTCCTTTATCTACATTGCTCTCATCTCTGCTTCAAGAGTCTCAGCTAACCCTTCCACAGGTACAGCGGTTGCTAAAACCACAGGACACCCAGTTGGGTATTTCCACCTCTTCTGATACCTCTTCAGATTATCCCACTGAGGAGGTCCCTCGGAAGAGGACATGCAACAGGAAGCATCTGGATTCTCCTGAATCTGTCACTGAAGACACAGATTTTGGGGAGGGCTAAGGGTCCCTACAGTCACCTCCTGGAGATGTCTCATTCTCAGACATCCTCGAAATCCTACAACAGAGAGGTGGCTTGAAGCCCAGCAACCATTCGTTGGAGGAATCTGTGTTCCTGGAGGTGTTTGGTACCGGCCCATCTACTACTTGGGTGCTTTCGCCTGCTAACAAACTCCTCGAATTGGTCTAGCAGTGAGCATGGAAGGAGCGTGACACCAGTGAGCCCATTCCAAGAAAGGCTGATAAAATTATGCCCCCTCCAGAAGACAAGCAGTTCTGGTCCAAAGGGCACCCCTGTTGATGCCATGGTCATAGCATCAGCCACCAGAAAGGAACTAGCTGTCAAAAGTTCCTCTGTTCATTCCCCATAACAAGGAGTTGTGGTCGATGGGCAGGTTTGGGAACTTGTCTTGTGCTTCATAGACCTTTGCCTTGAGGTCACATTTCACCAGACTACAGAGACATCTGATAAAGGAACTCTCAGATACCCTTGCAAGAACTGTGTCTGAAGAGGTGAAGGATTCTGTCACCTCACAGCTTGCAACCCTACAAGCAATGCTGAACTCATCCATGAGGCTTATTTCCAGTGTGGCAGAAGGAACCTGAAGGGCAATGGGTTCAGGCATAGTCATTAGGAGACACACCTAGATGCATTTGTGTGACTTTGCGGAGCTTTTTAAGTCTATGTACTTCAGTGCTGCTTTTGATGGCACCTCTCTTTTTACCCAAAGTGAAATATATGTTGTCTGTGTGTGATAAGGATGGAAAAAACCTTTTTACCGTGGGTGTGCATTTTTCCACACCCCCCAAAGATTTTTGAGGAGTCATCGAAGGGGTAGAAAGATGTGATTCAAGAAATCACAAGAATATTTCCAGGACACATAGGGGGAGGAGGAAATTCAAATGGTAGGTGCTGCCCCTCGCAGCAGAGGAGGCCTACAACATCAAGGGTCAAGAAGCCCATTCTTTGGCAAACCCTTCCAGTGCTCCTTAACAGAGGCCCGATTGTCCCCCCTCTGGAGGTAATCAGGGGTCGTTTGTCCCTGCACCAGAGAGCCTGGCTAGAGATAATAAGAGATACTTGGGTGCAGAGTATTGTATCCAGAGGATATATAATTCCATTTTCCCTTCCTTCTCCAGTTTATGTTCCATCCAATCAAAAGTTTCAAGTAGCCATTCAAATACAAATGCTGCTGAACAAAAGTCATTCAAGAGGGCCCCCCAGACCAGAAAGGATCCGGAACTTAGGATTCTTTTTAGTGCCAAAGAAAACAGGGGACTGGAAAAGAATTCTGTATCTTAGCAGCTGAAACAGATTTGTTCGAAAGACAAACTTCCAGATGGTCACTGTTCAGCCCATTCTTCTGCTTTTGAAAAAGGATGACTGGATGTGCTGAGTAGATCTCCAGGACGCATACTGTCATATAAAAATAAAGAGGTGATCCAGGAGATTCTTGTGCTTCTGGCTAGGAGCCAGTCATTATTTCAGAGCACTACCCTTTAGTCTCACCACGGCCCTCAAGAGTGTTCACCAACTGTATGGCAGTGGTAGCAGCACACTTGTGACTGCAAGTATTCTGTGTGTTTCCATACTTAGATGACTGGGTCATTATCGCTCCGACCAGTCACCAACTCATCATGGCAAGAGAAGTTATCCACGCTTACACAAGGTTGGGTTCAGAATAACCATAAATTTCAAGAAGTCAAATCTAGAGCCAACTCAAATTCTAGAATTCATAGGAGCGCTACTCGACACAAGGTCAGCAATAGCTTCCCTTCCCCTTTCCAGAGTTCAAACTTTTAAGTTCACAAGTCAGCAAAGTACTTTGCAGTACGAAGATCTCAGCTTGCCTAGTTCTACAAGCTCAAGGATCGATGACGCAGCGATAACCCTTGTTACGCTAGTCAGGTTTCACATGAGGATTCTACAGTGGATGTTGGCATCTCAGTGGTCGATTCTTCAACTACTGTTGTCCGCTCCAATACGCATTAAAAACTCATGCAAGAAAAGTCTGATGTGGTGGATCCAATCAGAACAGCTACAGGTCCATCCATTTATCCCCTGGCAGCTCAAGGCCATAGTGAGCACAGACACGCCATAGCTAGTGTGAGAGGGGATATTACCTGGAAAGACAGTCCAAGGCTTGTGGTCCCCTGAAGAGGCCAATTTGCATATCAACGTACTGGAGTTGTGAGCAGTGTTTTTAGCATTGCAAGCCTTTCAGGATGCTCTCCCATCAGGAACAATTGCAATACAAACAGACAACAAAAAACTCCAACTATTCTGTGTCTCATATTGCCTATTTAGAGGCAATCTCTGCTTGACTTAAAAAGCCATGTCTGATCCAGCTCTGTTAGAAATGCTACATATAAAGAAATCTCAATCGCTCCCCACCACACGCTCCAGAGAACTCAACTGCATTACCACAATCAACAGAACATGCTGGAGGGACAGGCTCATAACCCAGAGACTGCCCATGCTATGGAATAGACTTCCCATATGTGTCAAGCAGAGCACCTCACTGGCCCTCTTCAAGAGAAATCTTGATGAGTGGACGGGAAATAGAAAATTCATGCCAGGGATCACTCCAGTGGCTCTACTCGACAGTGGCACTAGGAACTAAGGTTGGGTGGTACGATGCCAGGGTAATCCTATGGGATAGGCTTGTAAAGGCTCCAGGGCCATTAGCCTAGTACATTCCTATGAACCTATGTCAGTGGTTTGGTACATCAACAAACAAGGAGGAACCAGATTGTACTCCCTGTATCAAGAAGCACTAAGGGTGTGGCAATGGGCAGTATCTTCCAACTGCTTTATCTTAGCAACACACATTCCAGGGAAGTCCAGCATGCTAGCAGACAAGCTGAGCAGGTGCATTCTGTTACCTCACAAATGGTCCCACCACCAAAAAGTTGCAGAACAAAGTTTCCACAAGTGGGTCCAGCCTTGCTGCACTCTCTTTGCATCTCCCCTAAACAACAAGTGCAGCAGCTATTTTGCCCTAATCCCCCCACAGGGCATTCATTGAGGGATGCTGTTTTCCATGATACGATCAGATTACTTTACTTGTATCCCACAATTCCCCTAATTCTAGAGTTCCTTCAGAGAGCTGCCAGGTTGAAGACCAAATTCATTCTCATTGCCCCCTTTTGGCCTCGACAGATTTGGTTTCCCTTCTTGTGGCGTCATTTAACTCACCAACTCTGGATTCTGGACCCGAACTTCAGATTTCCTGTCATACCCAACAGACAATACACATCCGGACCTTCAGAACCTCAAGCTAACAACTTGGTTCCTCCAATTCCAATAATAAACAGATAATTGATGCTGTCTTCCCCTGTTCATCATCTGTTGTCTTTTTTTAAGCCATTCACTAGGAAACTTTATGCTGGTAAGTGGAAAAGATTTGTACACTGGGCTTTTCAAAGTTTTGTGGACCCTTTCTCAGCCCCAGTCAGTCATGAGCTGGAGTCCTTAACACTGCTGTTCAACCAAGGGGCCAGTTCAACAGTGAAAGTCCAGTTGACAGTAATTTCTAATTTCCACATTGGTTTTGATGGCAGTTCACTAGCCTCTCATAAGCTATGTAAAGCTTTCTTACGCGGCACAATTCCTCTCAAGCCTCTTTTTAAAGATCCCATGCCACCATGAGATTTTAATTGGGTACTGCAGTCCTTGATTCTTCTACCCTTTGAGTCTGCCCATGACTGTGACGTTAAATTTTTGTCTTGGAAGACCTTATTCTCAATTTCCATCACTTTCGCCAGACAAATTTCAGAAATTCATGCATTGTTGATGAAACATCCTCATCACATTTTCCATGCCAACATTAATCAGTGCATCAGTCTGTCAGTCTTTCTTCCCAAATTATTACAACAAAAGAGAATACTTGTTACATTTGCTAGATGTACATAGACAATTACATTTCTATGTGTACATAGAACAAAATATGTCAGAACGACTGCTCAATTGTTTGTATTCTTGGTTGATCTGAGATTGGGCTCACCTGTATCTAAAGTCACCCTAGCTAAATGGCATGCTGACTGTATTTCCTTTATTTACAACAAATCAGGTATGACTTGCCATACAGAATATGCGCTCATTCAACCAGAACTGTAGCTACCTCTTCAGTTTTCCACTCGAACTTCCATGGATGACATTTGTTCAGCAGCAACGTGGCCTTCCCCTCTCACCATTATCTCTCATTATAAGTTGGAACTGGTGTCCAGAGGTTGGGGATCTTTCAGGTCAGTGGTGCACAGAAATGTTCCTTCGTTGAATCCACCCAGGGTTCTAGGTAGCTAGGGACTCTGTCCCACTAGTCTAGGACAGAATGAAAATTGACAACATTAGATAAAGAAGTTATGTACTTGACATAACATTCCATCCGTGTTGTCCATTTGCATTCCTCCTTGACTTTCCACCCACCAGCCCCTGACCTTTTTAGGTTTATTTAGAAAAACGAGTGGATCTAACAAATTTGTTATATCTTACGGACATTACCAGTTCCAGATGTATATATATGTATATATATATATATATATATGTATATATGTATATATAAAAGTTTGTTTTTCTTTTTATAGCTTGCAAACAAGATCTGAGGTAATGGTGGATGGAGTGTTATTGGTAGGGGAGAAACATGAGAGTTCTAAGTTGCCACAACCTTTTACAGTGCCTTAGTTGGATCTAATGCCTTAGATCCGAACCCATCAATCGAGGAGGATTGAAAATCGGTGACACAGAGGGAACGTTATGGTAAGTGCATAACTTCTTTTCTTGGTATAGACTGCTAGAGGACTTACTGGATTCATAAGAATTTTTATGATGTTTTTCGTATTTCACTGTTGCAGTCATCACATTTGGGTTATCCCTGCCAGGGTAGCCCTCAGCCAGCCCGAATACCAGAGGCTTAGTATTTCTGCGTCTGTTGCTGATACTTTAGGACTGATGTCAGGTTGTCAGTAGTATAAAATAAGGCAGCCAACCCCATTGCATCAGTCTTTCTTGCCGTGGAGACCGATGAAGAAGCAGTTCGCACGAGTGCCGGTTGACTGCTACCTGAGTTTCGTCTACCGAATTGAAGCTGAAGTCTTCTAAATCTAAGTACCCCATTGGGGATCCTTTTTTCTTGCACTAACCAATGTCAGAAAAAGTTAATTGTGTCACCTGTGGAAAGCAAATACCACACCGAGACTTTCATTCTTACTGTGTCACTTGCTTAGGCCCAGACCACGATGTGCCCTGCTGTTGCTTCTGTGCTTTGTTCATAGGTTCATAGGTTGGCACTAGGATATCGGCCCTAGGGCCTATACAAGCGTAGCCATAACAATTCCCTGGATATTTATTCCCACAATATTTACTTCCCTGGAAACACCAGAACTATCTGTCATCGGGCCCTTATTGTAGGAAGATATTTTCATTTATAGTCCTCGAACTCCGATATGGCTTCGGTAAGTCATCCGACAGCAGATCTTCCAAAAAATGTAAAGATAAAGACAGAGACAGGTCGCACAGGTCCAAACCTACCAAAGATGCTCCCGTTCGGCTAGTCATCAGTTCTCCGGTCCTCAGTGAGGTGCTTTTGCAGCCCCTGATGCCTGCTTCTGTGGATTTGCAGGCCGCTACCGAGACCCTTTTGGAGTCCAGTATGTCGCAAAACTCTTCTTTGACTAAGGATCCTGCAGTTGTCTCTACCTTGGATAGGTCCGGAGCTGCTGAGCAGGCACCGGCTTCCGAGGAAGTCCTTCGCACTACTGATTCTCCACACAAACCGACGTCTACTTTTGCGACTACTGCTCTTTCGAAAACTACCAAGTTTCTTAGCCCCAGGGTACGAACCACACCCACGAAACCAAAGACCCAATCTCAGGCAACTGCTTCCTTGTCTCGGTCTCAAATGCTTAAAATGGCAGAAGACCTTATCATGCTGATCAGGGGAAGCTAAGCTACCCCCCTCCAAAAGGAAAAGAGATCTGTCCCCTGTAGTTTGGTCTGAACAAGAGTCAGATGACTCTGATGCATTTGAATATGAAGACATGCAGCCCCTCTCTACTTATGAGGATTCTGATGCAGAGGATTCCATTCCTTCAGGCTCTCCTCCAGAGGATTTTTCCTTTGGGGAAACCCTTCATATCTTAAGGGAGCATTTCCAATGGGAGAGTCAGGACTACCTTCAGTCTATAAAGAGACTCTGGGAATTCTTAGATCTTCCATAGCGCATACCCTTGGCCATCCCCCCAGTCCCGGATGTTTTCCTGGAATCTAGTTTGACTCCTGACACCCTTCCTCCTGCACCCAGAAAACCAGACAGATGCTACAGAGTCCCTGACTCGCACAAATTTCTTGTTAAAAATCCTACTGCTGACCCTGAGGTAATTTCTCAAGGGCCTAAAGGAATTAAATAAAGCAACCTCTGCTAAGAATCCCACCCCCTCAGATAGGGATTCCCGAGCACTAGACAGATGGGGTAAAAAAGTATACACCTCAGCTACTCTTGCTATCAAAGCACTAAATTGTCAGTTCCATATGCTAACATTTCAGCAACATACCCTGGAACTCCTCAAACAAAAAATGTCTTCCTTTTCTGCTTGCTACAAGAGTTACAATAGTTAAGGCATTCTGCAAGTCAAGTAACTAAACACACCTTGCACTGTGGTGTTGATGCCCTAGAAGCTTCTTTCAGGGCAGCAGTCACCAGATCTGTCCTTAGAAGGCATGCATGGCTTAAGGAACAGCCCTTGTCAGACCATGTCAAATCTAAATTGTTGGATGCCCCTTGCACAAAGACAACTTATTTAACACTAAGGCAGAAGAGGTCTTAAAAAAGGTGGAAGAAAAAGGAAAATGTATGCAGACAGTTAAGGATTTCTTACCGGTCCAGCCACCCAGGTTCAGTAGGCATTGTCCCACCAAGCACTGGTCCTTTACTGCTCCCACCAGGCCAGTTCAGCCCAGACCTCAGGGAACTAGACACCCAAGACAGCAGCCACAGGGAATGCAGAGATCTAAGCAGTAGACTGCCTCCACTTCAAAACCAGGGAGTTCTAAGCCACCCCCTTATGGTAAGAACTCAAAATGACTCGCCTCCCCCCACCCCCTCGTTCTTCACACCTTCACTTACCCCTAGGAGGAAAACTCTCATTTCACGCAAGCACTTGGGCTACCATTACCAATGACCACTGGGTTCTCAACATAGTGTCCCAGGGATACAAATTTTCTTTCCACACCCTTCCAATTCCAAAAGGGTTCCCAGATCTGCCTCCAAACCAGTGGGCAGAGGTGCAAAAGCAAGTCCTTTCCCTGCTCTCTGTGAGGGCAGTAGAGCACATTCCTGCAGAACAGAAAGGCCAAGGTTTCTACTCCAGACTACTTTTTCTGGTACCCAGAAAAGAGGGCACCTGGCACCCCATCCTCGATCTATCCATTCTGAACACTTTCCTGGTGATCTCAAAATTCAAAAAGCTGCTACCCATGCTGTTCAAGGATGCTTGGCTAGCCACCCTAGACCTAAAAGAGGCCTACTTCCACATTCCTATCAGGGAATCATACAGGAAATATCTCCGTTTCCGGGCAGGATCTCAGCATTTTCAGTTCTCTGAACTTCCCTTTGGCTTATCCACTGCTCCCAGAGTTTTCACAAAATGTCTGGCTCCAGGCTTTGCCTTTTGCAGACAAAGGAATATCCAGATTTACCCATACTTAGACAACTGCCTAATTCAGGCAGACAGCCAGGAAAAGCTGCTCAAGCACCTGGCCTTTGTAAAGTCCCTACTAACCTCCCTAGGGTACAAGAAATCCAAACAGGTACCCACCCAAAGGATTATATTCCTGGGAACAAGCCTGGACACAGCATCCCAGATGGCATTCCTTACACCAGAAAAGCAAACTTTCCTAATAGCCTACTTCTCTCAACTAGCCGCCAGACCCCAGTTATCTGCAAGGAAAATCCTGCAAGCTCTGGGGTTCATGGCATCTTGCATTCTACTCATTCCATATGCCAGACTGCTTATGAGCAAACTTCACTGGTACCTAAAAAGCCTTTGGTGTCAACACTCTCAAGACCCTGGAGACTCTTATACATATAATACCTTGCCTCAGAAAAGTTTTTCTTTGGTGGGCAACAGCATGCTCCCACAGCAAGGGACTACCTTTCTCACCACCCCTCGCCGCCCAGACCCTCACCACAGATGCATCAGACTATGAATGGCGTGCATACAGGGCCAGTGGAGCCCACAGCAAATCCATCTGCACATCAACCAAAAAGAGATGATGGCTGTCCAGCATGCCTTGATAGCTTTCCAGCCCCTTCTCTCCCCAGGGACTCTCCTGATCAAAACAGACAACACCACTGTAATGTGGTATATCAACAAGCAGGGAGGGACTCACTCCTACCATCTATGTAGGCTGGCCATGACCCTTTAGCACACAGCCTCTGCCATGCAACTCCACCTGCTAGCACAATGCCTACCAGGTTCTCTCAACTGTCTGGCAGACCACTTAAGCAGAAGTCTTCTGGACCCACATGAGTGGCAGCTCAACAGAAGAACCTTCACCCTAGCAACTCAGAAATGGGGCACTCCAAAGGTTGACCTCTTTGCCTCCCACACCAACCATCAGTTCAGCAAGTTCTGCACCAGGAAGCATCACTGCATGGCTTGGAAAGTGGATACCCTGTCCTTCCCCTGGGTCAGTCTATCGGTCTATGCCTTTCCTCCACTACCTCTCATCCCCAGGATACTGCTCAACATAAAGGTGGAAAAACCAAGAACAATTCTTATAGCTCCAGACTGGCCTCACCAGCACTGGTACCCGTTGCTGCACAGCCTGTCCCCACTGTCACCATGGCATCTTCCTCAGATTCCAAACCTCCTGACCCAGAGGGAAGGGGAATTCATGCATCTCCAATTACAGACACTCAGTTTGGCTTATTCCCTTACCCCTGATCAATCTGCCAACCTCAGTAAACATGTTTTAGATGTTATACATGAGGCCAGACGCCCTAGCGCTAGAAAGTCTTATGTTGACAAATGGAAAAGGACCTGGTTTCAGGCTAAGGGAGCCAATACGGCACAGCCCTCTCTCCCTCCCTCTCATCCTGGATTACCTAGCTGACCTGCTACACAGTGGCCTCTTTTTTTCCTCTATTAAAATTTATGCCTCTGCTATCTCTGCTCATTTTCCCACTGAGTAGCCCCTTTTCTCGCACCCTTTGATCAAACAGTTTCTAAGATGAGCTAGCAACTTGAGGCCACCCAGAAGAGCACCGACCCCAACTTGGGACCTTAACTTTTTGTTGGAAAAGCTCACCCTGCCCCCCTTCAAACCAGACTCTTTGGCAGAGCTAAAATTTCTCTCCTGGAAGACGGCTTTCCTCCTGGCCATCACTTCAACACTCATGGCTGTGGAACCCTTCATCATCTTCCATGCTGACAGGGTATCCCTCAGTACTAACCCATTCTTCATGCCCAAGGTAATGTCCAGTGTGGCTCTCAACCAATCCATTTGCCCACCTTTTTCCTAATCCAGAGAGCAAGGGGGAAAGGATCCTGCACTTTCTAGATGTGCACAGACAGCTCAGATTCTATCTAGACAGGACTAAATCCTTCAGAATGTCTGATCAATTGCTGGTTAACTTTGTTGCAGGGACAGAGGGCAAAGCCATCTCCAAACAAACCATTTCCAAATAGATAGCACACCGCATCCATTTCTGCTACAAACAACACGGAACACCTCCCCCCAAGGGGGTCAGGATTCACTCCACTAGAGCAGCCTCCACCTCTGCAGCTTTCCTCAAAGGAGTCCCCACCAGGGACATCCTGAAGGCTGCCACCTGGACATCTGTTCACACCTTACCAAACATTACCACCTGCCTATCTTCTCCAAGTCCAGGGCAGGGTTTGCCTCTGCAGTCTTGCAGGGCATCCCAGCCAGCTCCTAGTTTCCTTGACTGCCTCCACCCATTTCCACAGCTTTGGGAATCAACCCAAATGTGATGACTGCCACAGTGAAACATGAAGAACTAGTACAGTTGTGTACACTTACCACAAATGTAGATGTTCGAGTGTATTCACTGTTGCAGTCCTGGTTTCCCTCCCTCCATCCCCTCTTCTTTCTTCTCTTTCCTTACAGGGGACATATTGGTATTTACTTTCTACTGGTGGGGTTCTTCCACTAGAACCTGCCTCCCACTTGGTGGCTGCTGAGAGGTTAGGGCAAGAAAAACTGATGTAATGGCGTTGGCTGCCTTACTTTATACTACTGATGACCTGACGTCAGTCCTGAAGTGACAGCAACCCATGCAGAAATACTATGCCTCTAGTATTCAGGCCAGCCGAGGGCTACCCTGGCAGGGATAACCCAAATGTGATGACTGCAACAGTGAATACACTCGAACATCTACATTTTTGGTAAGTGTACACAACTGTACTTTAGTGGTTTGAGCCTCTGATTTCTTTCTATTAATACAGTCTCTTTATCTAGTACAGAATAAGGCAGCATGCTCAGAGGAAGCTACAGAGAGTGTAGGGTGTTATGACTAGAGGGAGGAGCTCAAAACTAGGAACCAAGGTTAAAAAAATGCGTCCAAATCAGATCCGAGGGTTGGATCTGTAACCCACTAGTGAGGAAGAATGAAACTGGACAACACAGATGGCAAGTTATGGTAAGTACATAACTTCTAATTTCTTGAAATGTACTTGACTAAAAAGTTAGTTGAGAGATGTTTGTAAACTATAGATGTTCTTCTTGTTTCACTGTTGCAGTCATCACCTGTGGGTTATCCCTGCTGTGGTAGCCCTCGGCCTGCCCAAATACCAGAGTTAATGTTTTTCTGCCTCAGCTGCTGTCGCTTGCTGTCTGACGTCAGGTCGTCAGTACTGTAAAGGAAGGCAGCGGATGCCATTACATCAGTCTTTCTTGCCATGGAGCCCATAGCAGAAGCAGTTCGCAAGTGTGCCGGTCGGTCGCTGTCAGAGTTTGAATTACAGCTGAAAAAAAGATTCTGTACCAGGGAGTACCTCCACCTAGCGTGGAAGGTGGATGCCTTGACCTTCCCCTGGAACACCCTCTTTGTGTACGCATTCCCTCCTCTGCCTCTTATTCCCAAGGTGCTGATCAAAATAAGGGAGGAGAGACCAAAGGCCATCATCATTGCTCCAGATTGGCCGAGACAACATTGGTACCCCTTACTGCGCAGCCTGACCTTACATCCTCCCAGGTAGCTTCCCCTGATCTCAAACTTCTTAACTCAGGTGGAGGGAAATGCTGCACCCAGACTTACAGACTCTCAAACTATCAGCATGGCTAATACTCTTAAGGCAAACAAGGGGCCCCTGTTAAGCAAATAGGTTCTAGACATTATCACAGAGGCCAGAAGGCCCAGCACAAGAAAATCTCATGCAGGAAAATGGAAAGGATTCTGCTCATGAAGCCAGTCCAGAAGGAGCAATACTTCACAACCTTCCATCTCCCTTATCCTGGACTACCTGCCGGAGCTACTTAATAGTGTCCTCTTCTTTTCCTCTATTAAAGTCTACTCCTCAGCCATTTCAGCTCATTTTGATACAGACCAGCCCCTCTTCTCCCATCCCTTGATTAAAGAATTCCTTAGAGGGGCCTCTAATATCAGACCTCCCAGAAGGCCACCCACTCCAGCCTGGGACCTGAATGATGTTTTAGAAAAACTTACTTTACCACCCTTCGAAAATGCTGCTTCAGCAGGACTAAGATACCTGTTCTGGAAAACTGCTTTCCTTCCAGTTATCACCTCAGCCAGAAGAGTTTCAGAACTTCAGGCACTGATGGCCATTGAACCCTTCATTATCTTCCATGCAGACAGGGTCTCCCTGAGGACTAATCCCTCCTTTATGCCCAAGGTGGTATCTAATGTAACTCTCAACCAGGCCATGCATCTACCTACCTTCTATCCTAACCCTCAAAACAAGGGGGAAAGAATTCTGCACTCACTAGAAGTGCACAGACAGCTCGGATACTATTTGGACCGTACTAAACCCTTCAGGAAGACTGACCAGCTACTTGTAAGCTTTGCCCCAGGGGCAGAGGGGAAACCCATTTCCAAATGGATATTGCAGTGTATCCATTTCTGCTACAGATTGTATGGGAACCCCCCCCCCCCAAAGTATATTCAAACCTATTCCACTAGGGCAGCCTCCACTTTCACAGTATTCCTCAGAGATGTTCCCACCAGGGACATCCTGGAAGCTGCCACCTGGGCTTCTGTCCATACCTTTACCAAGCATTACCACCTACCTCTGTTTTGTAAGGCTAGGGCAGGGTTTGCCTGTGCAGTTTTGCAGGGCATGCTGACCCATTCCTAGGTCTCTTACTAATCCTACCATCCCTCTCCTCGGCTTTGGGAATCCTCCCACAGGTGATGACTGCAACAATGAAACACGAAGAACATAGTACAGTTGTGTACACTTACCATAAATGTAGGTGTTCAAATGTATTCACTGTTGCAGTCCTGGTTACCCACCCTCCTCCTCCCTTATATCTTCTTTCTTTAGGGAGACATAAGTTACTAATGATGTCTTTTAGCCACCAGGACCACTTTACCATATTTACTGGGGCCTCTGACTGGTTAGGGAAAGAAAAACTGATGTAATGGCACCGACAGCCTTTCTTTATAGCACTGACGACCTGACGTCAGACAGCAAGCGACAGCAGCAGATGCAGAAAAACACTGACTCTGGTATTCGGGCTGGCCGAGAGTTACCACAGCAGGGATAACTCACAGGTGATGACTGTAACAGTGAATACACTCGGACATCTACATTTATGGTAAATGTACACAACTGTACTATCTGGCATGTTCTAGTTCATTCTCTTTTACTGTTAGGACTGCAGTGTTAGCTTGAAGTTGCTTTTAGAACAAATGATGAACTTCTTTCCAGGATTTATTTACTTTCCTATCCCATTTCCCATGCTCCTTACTAGATTCTCTGTCAGCAGTCTTTCTTTGGAAGATTTCTTCTCTTTTTTTTACTTTGGGCAGTGACTTTTTGTATTGACTTCATGTGTTCCCTTCATTCTCAGTGAATTGTTTTCAGATTTTTTTTACTTATTGTTAACTTATATGATTCCTCCCTGTCATTGTGTTGGCATCATTTTGCCTTGCAAATGTGTGTGGTTGTGTCTGTGTGCGTGTGTCTATGTGAAGGGCTGGTCACCTCCCACTTTAGTGTAGTGTAATTTATGACTTTGTTAGCTCTGTGCTGCTTTTGGATGGATGCTATACTGTATACTGTTAGTCTTTGGGTGTTGTTGAAAATATGGAGAATGTAGGGTTTAAGAAATGCATCTCATGCAGGTACAAGTTGCCCTCAGAAGACTGCTATTCCTCATATGTGGTGTGTTTAAGCACTGCTAATTTGGAGCAGGACTGTTAAGATATGTTAGAACTGTGACAAGTGGACTTTATAATGTAATATAGAGTATAAAAATTGCTAATTAAAGGTTTGTTGCCCTCTGAGGGGGCTAGGAGCTTCCTCCTTGACCCATTCTTGGAAAATCAAGAACTTGCCTTCCAAAGAGAAGGGTAATAAAAAAAAAAAAGACAAAGATAAATCTAAGTGCAAGAGGAAATAACCTTTAGGTTTAAAGGGAATTTTCTTCTCCCCTTCCCTCCAAACTTCCTTGTTGGGAGAATCAAGAATTGTAGGTGGCCTGTGCAGTGTCGGTTTCTGTTAAAGTCATCAATGAATTCACCTCCTTGGCAGCAAGTTCAGAGTCTGATTGACTCAGCATTTCTTCTTCCTTCATGCCGGATATTTCCCAAGGCTTCCCAGTTTATGCCCCCCTCTGCTAGTTCCATTTCTGCTCTTATGTCTGTGTTGGACATTGGCTGTGAGAAGTTGTCCAGTGCAAAGCTGCAGGCCTAAGTAGAACTAGGCCTACTCTGCCACCTTTTAGTTCTGAGCTAGACTAGAAGTGCACCTTTACCCATCCATTGCTTGCCTTCTTATTGGCCCAGGTACCAGTGTTCTTAGACTCAATGCTGCCCAACTTCATACAGGCTCCAGTGTGAATCCAGTCTGTTGCCTCCAGTTTGCTGGTGCTGGTGATGTTCATAGGTTCATAGGTTCATACTAGGCTATCTGCCCTAGGGCATTTATAAGCCTAGCCAGAGTTGTGTGGCTTTCACCACCCCTTAGGTTGAAGAATACTATACCCATTAGTTTGCCGTGCCTCTGCCCAGCAGTGATACAGAGATGATCCCCGGGGTAAACCTACGATCTCCCATCCACTGGTCAAGATTCCTCTTGAACAGAGCCAGCGAGGTGCTCTGTCTCACATGGATTGGGATTCTGTTCCACAGCATAGGGAGTCTCTGGGTGATGAATCTGTCCCTCCAGCACGTCCTATTTATATCCGTGTTGAGGTTTAAGTCTCTTGCTCTTGTGGCTTTGGTGGATTTGGATTTTTTGAGGTGGAGCATGTCCATTAATTCCGGGTTGGACATGGCCTTGTATGTCAGGCACAGGTCACCTCCGAGCAGACGGTATGCGACTGAATAGAGCTGGAGTTTCTTCAGTCAGGCAGCACATGGCATATTTTTGAGCCCCTTTATCCTTTTGGTGAGGAACTTTTGGGGTCTTTCCAATTGCTGCAGGTGTCGGGTAAGATACATTCCGAATGGGGCATTGTACTCAATCATTGGTCTGATAAGTGAAGAGTACAGGGGAACAATGACCTCTCTTGATCTGGATGTGAATCCCTTCATAATCAGGTGGGCAATGTAGAAGGTCCTCCTAACCACTTTGGCAATGTGAGTGTCAAAAGAAAGGTTACTGTCAACTTGGGTCCCCAGGTCCCTGATAACCTCTTCTGTGCTTAATGGATTGCCACCTATGTGGTAACTTGGGGTTACCTTGTTTTTACCAAAGGGTATGACTATACATTTTTTGGCGTTTAGCTTAAGGCCATGGCTCTGGCACCTGTTATCCGTTTCTATGAGACATAGGCTTGCCACCCCTCCGTTTTTTTTCCGGACTATCAGGAAATCAAACCGATTCTCCGGTAGTCCAGAAAACACTGTACAAACTCCGGTATTCTGTTTCAAAAAGGAAACAGACTATCGGAGTTTGTAAATTGGCTGATTTGCTATGCTTTTTTTACAGAAAAGCATAGCAAATTAGCCAAAAGCAGTCTGCGGGAACCAAAAAAGAGGGCGTTCCCGTTGATCGGCTGATTTACTATGCTTTTTTTACAGAAAAGCATAGCAAATCAGCCAAAAGGAGGCGGCGGGAAACGAAAAAAGAGGGCGTTCCCGTTGAGTGATGCTGTCGTGACATCACAAAATAGGCGGTATGTTGGCGGGAGAGGGGGTGGGGCGGGCGGGGTTACTGGTGACACGAGGGGCATGGCGTGGCTCCGGTTTTAGCCGTGAACGAAGGTGGCAACCCTAATGAGACCTCTCTGAAGGATATCTGTGTCTGATGGATTTTCAACTATGGCGCCCAGTTTGCAGTCATCTGTAAACTTTGTCAGCCACAATCCTCCTATGTTTGCCTGCACTTCTGAAAAGTAGATGCCGAACAAGAGGGGGCCCAGGACTGAGCCCTGTGGGACACCGCTTGTGACCGGCTTGGAGTCTGACATGGCACCAGCAACTCTAACCCTGTGGGTTCTGTCCTTGAGCCAGTTTGCAACCCATCTTGTGACATATGGGTTTACATTTAAGCTGGTGATCTTTTCTATGATACCCAAGTGGGGTATTGTGTTGAAAGCTTTTTCAAGGTCAAGGTAGGCTGTGTGAACTGCCTTACCCTCATCAATGGCCTTGGTGACTGTTTCAAAAAAGTCGACCAAGTTCAAGAGGCATGATCTGCCCTTGACAAAGCCGAATTGGGTAGGATCCAATGTCTGTAGGTCCCCTATGTCTTTATTTATGAGTTCCATTATGATCCTCTCCATAGCTTTGCAGACCAGGCTTGTTAAGCTTATGGGGCGGTAATTACCAGGGTCCGTAGAAGCACCGCCTTTGTGGAGTGGGACCACAGTTGCCATACGCCACTCTTTAGGTACGTATCCTGTGGTAAGGCTAAGATTAAACAGCAGCCTTATGTGTGGGTTTAGTTCCTCATTGAGTTCGTAGCACACAGCCAGGGACACCATCCGGTCCCATTGATGCTGTGTTTTTAGCTTTAGAGAGAGCAGCTCTCACCTGGGCATTTGAGATGATTGGGAGGCTACACTCTGCTGGGATAGATATTTCTCCTTTTGGGGGGGAGGGAGGGGAGAAATTTTCACTGAACCTGTCTGCCAGTATGTTTGCAATTTCTGTGGGTTCAGTGATTTTTGTATCATTTTGGACTAATTCTGAGCATATCTGGGAGTTTCCACCCAGATTTCTAACATAGCTAAAGAAGGCCTTATGATTGTCCTTTGAGTCCTTGGCGATTTTTCTTTCAAAGTTGGCCTTGGATGATTTTATGAGTGATCGTAGTTTTTTACTAGTATTGATCAGAGATGTCTTCCCTTTTAGGGATTTTGCTCTATCTTGTAGTAGATTTCTCCTCTTGTTGTAAAGTTTGTTTATGGCTGGGGTCCACCAGATCGGGCGCTTGCCTTTGGTGGAAAGGGTCTTGATTTTATTTGGGATTGCTTGATCCATGCAATCCTGGAGGTGCTCATAGAAAGCATTTGTAAGGGATTCAGCAGCGTGGGTTGTGGTTTCCAATGGCTCAGGGGCCTTGAAGGATACCACACTAGTCTTAAGAAGTGTGAAGTTGGCTTTTGAGAAGTTCTTCACTGTGGTCTTTTTTGTTGGGGGTGGGGGCTGGATGTGGATCTCCAGTGAGATTAGTTTATGGTCTGATCTCACCAATGAGGGATATACTTCCGGTGTGGAGCATTTTGTCCCCATGTTTGTGATGATCAGGTCTAGTATATTTTCACCTCTTGTGGGAATGGTGACAAGTTGTTCCATAGCATTTGAGTTTATGAACTCCAGGAACCTTTGGGCTAGGGTATTGGGGCTTGAGTAATGTTCCCAGTCTATGTTTGGGTAGTTGAAGTCACCCAATATGATGGTGTTTGGAGAGACATTTATACTCTCCAGTGTCTTCAGGAAGGCTGTGTGGGGTTCCTGAGTTTGAGAGGGTGGCCTGTAACATGCTACAAACTGTAGAGCAGTTTTGCCTATGGTTAATTGCACCTGAATGGTCTCTGATGCTTCGTGAGTTGCCACCAGCCTGTGTATCCTTTCAGCATTAGTGTCTTCAATTATAATTTGGAGAGGAGAGCTGAGAGATCCTTTTTGAAGTTGAAGTTTTTGGTTGTCATATTCTTGGGGCTGACAGCTGTGGTGTTGGTAGTGGTGGCTTTTTTTTTTTTTTTTTTTAATACCGGAGCTTGGGATCAGTACCCCATCACTTTGTTGCATATTGATGTCAGTCCCTCCTTGCTGCAGTTTTTGTCGCCAGGGGTTGATGTTAAGATCTGCAGCTCCTTTTCCAATGCTGAAGTGGTACAAATGGGTCACCTTCCCTTCTTATGCCTTGTATGCAGGACTGCCTTGAATTACATTTTTTTTCAGAGAAGAGAAACTATATCCCTTTGTGTGGCCTGCTGTCTGCCCCCATAGTGCTGGGGCTTTGTGGTACCAACAGTGGAATTAGTGTTAGGCTCAATTCAGGTGATACAGCCATAGTTGCAGAGGGCTCACATGGAGCTTGTTAAGCAGGTAGACTCTCACTGAGCCCTGGTTCAGGAGGTGCTTGTCTTGAGAAGAGCTTCCCATCACTGGGACAGGGATTGTGGGATCTTCCACAGCACTGTAACTGAAAACCTGAGCTTGAGTCTGACTCTGAGTCCTCCCCAGTCTAGAAGATGGCCAAGAGGAGATATAAGAGTGAACATCTTGATTCCTGTCTGGAGTCTTATGAACCAGATTTGGATTCTGCTGCAGAGGTTGGTTCTACCGTTTCTCTTCTCTGAAAAAAATGTAATTCAGGGCAGTCCTGCATACAAGGCATAAGAAGGGAAGGTGACCCATTTGTACCACTTCAGGATTGGAAAAGGAGCTGCAGACAGTATTTTGTCACTCACATCACCATCCTGTGTTGTTTTCTTCTCTCCTCCATCCTCCCTTTCATTAAATGCTTACTGTGGTTTCTACAGATTGAAAAGAGCTGGATGAAATAGTTGCAGTGCATAGGAGACCTTGTAGGGTACATCAACCCCAGTGCTGGTCCAGAAACCCAGCTGCAGACTCTTTCACTGCATCAGTGGCCCTCAGACGTGCTTCTACTCCACAGCGCTCTTTGGTACACCCCCCCCAACTATCTAGGCAGTTGGTCTAATTTAATAAAATGGTCTGTGTATCCATGATCTTTTCTTTTTGGGTTCTTAGCTGCCACCCACAGATAATACATTTTTGACGTTCTATCCTGGATGAGTTCTCCAAAATGTATAGAAAGATAGAAGGTACTAACCTGAGGAACATGATCACAGCACAAGTGTCTACTTGGTATACGATTGTGAATCTCATAGTGCAGTTAGCACATAATGCAGCCACTGTGTAGCTAAGACAGCAGACACTGAGTTGCAGTACATTACTGTGCCTGGCTGCCCATGGCGGTTATTCCTAACTTCAAGGTGACCTTTGTCACTGCCCTGTTTACTGGCACTGACCTTTTGGGCAACAAGTGAAAGCTAAACTGGAGAAAACTGAGACAGAGGCTGTTTTTTGTTAAGTTTATGGCTTCTCACAGCCATTTTTGAAGACACAAATGAGAACACATGAGAAATAGTTCTGGTGTGGCCAGCAACCACAGGATAAGTTGCATGTTGGTGGTGGTTTTGTGAATTGGTGAGCCTAATAGGTGACATTTGAAGAATAACCAGAGATTTCGCCATACTCACCCTGAGGAGTGCAATACTCTCTCCGAGGCTGTGCCACACTATCGCTCTGGAGACATTTGGGGGATGTCTGTTTCTCTTCTGGTTAGCATGGACACCTATGACATGACCAGTGGATCCTAGATATAGTGACAAGAGGTTATGTGGTTCCCCTTCTAACCCTGTCTGTTATTACTCTTTCTCTTCCCAATGTCCCAACTTGCCAGAAGAGGGTGGCTGCATGAAACAGTGAAAACTTTTCTCAAAATGCCATCAAGAGGTCCCACTAGACCATTTTGCTTCTGATGAGAGAAGAAGCAAGGGTGCATTGTATCTCAACAGAGTGAAGCTGTGGTGAGACCAGCATTAGTAGTAGCCAGGCAGTAACCATTCATTCAACTCCCTCTTTTCATCATTCTTGATGAGCTAAGTCTTTGTTTTCAGTAAGTACTGCTTGATTTGTTTCTAAGTTCAGAATATCTGCCTAAATACTTCATTCTTAAATGTTCACGGTCTACATACTAATTTCCCCTCAAATGTTTGGCAGTACTCTTTAAAAGCTCGGACACCTTGAGTGACATTTTTCCTTAAAAGCACAATCGAAATTTCTCCAACACCTAGTTGCACACAGGACAACTAGTTTGCAGCGACAAGCACTGTCCACATAGTTGCAAACCAGATACTCCTGATTGATTTTCTCACTCCCAACAGTCTGATCAATAAAAAAGGGTCTGTTGCCATGGATATGAACTTTTCTGCTGTCTCCGTTGCCAGCTTGGTGGACATGGGCATCCTGAGGCAATGTAGAAATTGCCTCATGTTTACTGGCAACCAGTAAATTCTCACTGATATGGTATGTGAGAGATGTATTTACACGTCGTCACTGGAAGCAAAGCTGTCATATAAAAGTGCTTCTAATGTCAGTAGGGCTGTCAGTAGTACACACACTGCATCTATCACGCACAATTCAAAGCAGACATATAGACCCACATTTGCTGAGGCAGTTACATGTAACCTTCCTAAACCACAAAGACCTCCTAGACGAAGTGCACATAACAAATACCCTTAGCATCCCCAAATGCGCTCTTTCAAAACAACACCCAGATCAACACACACAGCTACATCTCATGGAGCCTCTACCTCTAAGCTCATAAGGCAAGTCACCAAACAGTACCAACATTCTAGTCATTGGAGACTCCCATCGTGAGACACACTGGTGTCCCTCTCACCAGACTGAGTAAGGAGAAAGTTATGGTCATTTGCTTATCAGGGGCTAGGGTCTGCCACATTAAGCCTGCATTCAGGTCATTGTACCAGAATTTACCAATATAACTCTGTCATAGTCCATGTGGGAGTAAATGACCTGAGACGTATCTCCCTAGACTGTATGAAGAGAGACATCATGGAGCTCTCAGAATGTGTTTCAGGCTGGTATGAGCCTAGCATTGAGCAGCCTTTTACCTTCTAGAGTGATGATGCCACAATCTGAACAAAAGATGATTGACTTTAATAATTGGCTTAGTTTCTTGTGTCATTCTAAGAGGGTGCAATATTTGTCAACATGGAAGGAGATGGTCAACAGACCACTCTGCTTTGGCAGGGATGGTCTGCAACTCTCCCTTCTAGGCTTTCGAATATTAGCTAAAACATTGTCTTCCCCCATAATGCCTTTTTTAGGCAACGCCAAACTGAAAGTACTTCCAGCATAGCAAATCAAAACCAAAAAAATCTAAAGGTGTTACTGCTCAGTGCTAGGAGTCTAAACAAAAAACTCCACTCCCTAGAAGCTCTCTTTACCCTAGAGAATGCTGATGTCTGTGCGGTCACTGAGACATGGTTTAAAGCTGTGGAGAGCACACCAACAGTGCAAGGTTATAATGCCTTCCACACATTTAGGACAGCTACTTCACAAGCAGGGACTAAAGGTGGAGGTGTCTCTGTTTACATCAAAAATAAACATACTTCAAGGCTGGTCAAACAGGATAATGCACTTGAGCTGCTTCATGTTCAAATCAACATAGGTAAAATCCAATACCAGTTCTTTGCAAGGTGTAGGTCCCCCTCTATGACCCAGGAAACCCATACCATGTATTTAAACTTATTAGAAACACTAACCATCCAACCCAACACCATATTCATGGGTGACTTTAATTACCCCACTATTAACTGGGAATTATGTATGACACCAAACGTACATGCACAGAGATGCCTGGATTTTGTAAACACAAACTCCCTGGACCAGATAGCCAGTACACCAACCAGGGGTGAAACCATACTGGATCTGGTCCTCACTATTATGGGAGTGCACTGCACATCCCCTACTGTAATGCCTTCCCTAGTAAGGTCAGACCTCAAAATGGTCTCCTTTGAAATAAAAATAAAACCTGGACCCCCAGCTAAACCTGGAGTATTCAGGAACTATTCTAAGGCTAACCGCCTGCTATTAAGTAAGAACCTGGCAAAATTTCAAGTCCCCATAAACCCTGAGAACACTTCTGCCTATGCAAAACTGTTCACAGAAACCCTTTACAAGCATGCTAATAGCTGCATAGAGGTAACTATACCCACTAGGAAGAAGTACAGAACTAACTCAAAAAAGCGCCACCCTGGAGGAATCACAAAACCAATCATCTGTATAACAGGAGGAAGAAAAGCATGGCAAAAATTAGGTTGTGCAGCACCCAGCAGAATAAAAGCACACCATCAAGCTAAACAAACAACTCAGAGGACAAATAAAGTCTACCAAAGCCAAATGTGAGGTAAGTTTGGCCTCCCAGGCCAAGGACAACCACAACACATTCTTTAGCTATGTCTGCAACCTCAAAGGCAATACACAGTTGTGTGCAGAGCTCATTGTAAGTGGAGCCACTTATACAGAGCCAGAAGATATAGCAAACCTTTTGGGTGATAAATTCAGCTCTCTCCCCCTCAACCTTCCCTCACGAAATATCATCAAATATAACTCCCCCTACTATCACTAGGGAACAGGTCCCTAATGCTCTCTCTAAGACCAAGAACACTGCATCACTGGGCCTAGGCAATATTCCAGGATGCCTTCTAAATAACATGAAACATGACCTATCAGGGCCTCTGGAATTACTATTTAACCATAGCCTCCAAACAGGCTTCGTGCCTCTTGAATGGAGAAAGGTAACAGTCATCCCTCTGCACAAAGGTGGGTCAGCTACAGATCCTGGAAACTGCAGACCCATAAGTCTTACTAGTCTTATATGTAAAGTCATGGAAAGAATTATCATAGAGATGATCAATAGAGATATTGTATCTCTCCAGACACTAGACCCAACTCAGTTTGGATTTGTCAGGAGCAGATCAGGCCTACTCAACCTGGTGGACTTCTTTGAGAAGGTCACCAAAGCAATAGATGAGGGCAAAATTGTTCACGCTGCCTACCTTGACCTTGTCCAGGCATCTCACCCCACTCGGGCATTGTTGACAAACTCAAGAGGTTAGGTGCAAACTGTATGTCACCCACTGGAGAGCCAACTGGCTCACAGACAGGACCCAAGAGGTTAGAAGTGGAGAGTCCACCTCTACAAAGAGGCCAGTCACAAGTGGAGTCCCTCTGAGATCAGTCCTTGGACCGCTTCTTTTGACATTTACTTCTCAGAAGTCAAAGCCAATGTCATTGGTCTCTGGCTGACTAAATTTGTAGATGATTGCGAGCTGTCATTGAATCTCACACTGACACAAATGTTCTCCAGGAGGGGCTGACACAAACAACTGGTGCCAGAGCCATGGATTAAAACTAAATGCCAAGAAATGCATAATAGTATCCTTTGGGAAGTCATCCATCCCTAGTAACTATTATATTGACAACACACCCCTTAGAGTTGGTCCAGTAGTCAGGGACTTAAGGGCATACATGGATGGTAATCTAGCCTTTGATCATCACATGTCTACAGTGGTGAGGAAATCATTCTGTATTGCACAACGTATAAACAAAGGTATGCCATCTTAGTCCAAGGAAGTTATTGTTCCACTGTAGTCTGCATTCATCAGAACAATCATTGAGTGCAATGCCCCCTTTGGTATGTACCTAACCAGGCATATCCAACAACTGCAATGTCTACAGAGGTTCCTCACTAAAAGAATACAGAATGTAAGTAATATATCCTATGCAGACCACCTAAAGGCAATATCCCTGCATTCTGTCTCCTACAGGCTTTTAAGGGGAGATCTATGCCTGGCATACAGGGTATTTTCAGACCCCACTGTGATGGACCTCCTGTATATCCACAAAACAAACAACACCATAATTACCCATTCCAAAGACTTAAACCTTGCCTGCCATATAAATAGGACCTGTTGAAGAGATAGGTATGTATCCCAGAGACTATCCTGTCTATGAAACAGGCTCCCCATCCATGTGAAGCAGAGTTCCTCCCTAACCCAGTTCAAGTGTAACTTGGACAATTCGATGGGACACTGGAAATTCATCCCTGGTTTTGTACCTATGTCTTTAATAGACACAGGTAACCTGTAAATGGTTCATCTCCCAGGCCTATGCTTACACTTATCAAGGGTAGCAGAACTTGTCAGAGATATGGGATGCATTGCTAGGCTTAAAAATGCCCTTGTGGTCGTTAATCTAGTAAACACCTATGAACCTATAAGATATGGTCCAGGTACTGTTTCAGATTCTTAAAGTGTCAAAAAAAGACCACTGACATCATGTCCATCCTAGATCTAAGTGGCTTCAATTTGTTCATTTCAAAGCAAAAATTCTAGATAGTCTTTGTGTTGTCTCTTGTCTTTTCAAAGGAGATTGAATGTACTGTTAGACCTCCAAGATGCATACATGGAGATACAGATTGCCAAGTAGTCAAGGAGGTTCCTATGCTTTTGGGGGTGGGCCTGTAATTATTAGTTTTGGACCTCGTTGTCCTGTCTGTCCACAGTAACAGTGGTTTTCACAATGTGCAGTAATGCAAGTAGCAGCTTTGCAAATGCAGATGATTATCTCCTGGTGGCTCTAATGATAGTGAAGGGATTTTCATCTTCAACTCTTCCAGAACATGCAGGTAACTATGAAGATGTTCTTTGTGTTTCACTGTTGCAGTCATTACATTTGGGTTATCCTGCTGGCAGGTTGCCCTCAGTCGGCCTGAATTCCAAAGTCTTGGGTCCTGCGTCGGTTGCTGTCGCCTCTTCCCTGACGTCACTTCGTCAGGGGTATAAAAGATGCAGCCGATGCCATTTTATTCAGCTTTTCTTGCTGCACGGTACCCAAAGCAGAAGCAGTTCGCAAGTGCCGGTCGGCCGACTCCTGAGATTTTCGTGTTCGAGTTTCAGATCCGAAGTCTTCATTAAAAGCTAAGTACCCCAATGGGGAAACTTTTTTCTTGCTCCAGACCGATGTCAGAAAAAGTTAATAATTGTATTTCTTGTGGGAAGCAAATACCTCATAGGGACTTTCATTCTTACTATATTCCTTGCCTAGGCCCTGACCACGATGTTGCTAGTTGTCGGTTTTGTGCTAGATTTAACCAACGCACTATTAAGCGTCGGTATGATTTTGTATTAAGCCATTTTGGGCGAAGATTTAATTATACAGTGTTGTCGGATAGCCATCCGACTACAGGAGTTCACAAAAAAACGCAAAGAAAAATACAGGCAACCGAGGTCCAAAACCAACAATGAAAGCTTCTCCTAAGCAAGTCGCCGGTTCGCCAGTTCTCAGTAAGGTGCTTTCGCAGCCCCTGACGCCCGCTACTTTAGAGTCGCAGGCTGCTACTGACTCCCACGTGGAGTCGGCCAGGCCGCTGGAAACTCAAGGTATTGGAGCCTCTGAGATTATTCCCTCAGATGGGTCCAGAGCAGCTGAGCAGGCATCGGCTTCTGAGGGTGTATTCAGACCTAAAACAATTATATATTAAACCGACTTCAAAGACTAAAACACCGTTAAAGGCAAAGAAACAAGTTCACCAGCCACAAGGACAGGCCTCCATGCCCAAAAAACAGATGCTCAAAATGGCCGAAGACTTAATTACCTTGATCAGGGGTTCCCATCCCCCTCCTGATAAGAGGCCTAGGCAAGAGACAGACTATGAATCTTCAGATCAGGTTTACATTTCTTCTGATTCCTCTTCTGATCCACTAATATTCTCTTCCTCCCATGAGGATTCTGATGCTGAAGAATCAATCCCTTCAGCTTCTCCTCCTGAGGACTACTCTTTTGGGGAAACCATGCATACCATGAGGGAGCACTTCCAATGGGAGAGCCAAGATTTTTCAGATTCTAAGAAAAGGCTCAGAGACTTCCTTTTACTACCTCAACACAGGCCTCTAGCTATTCCACCTGTGTTGGACATTGTAGATTATGTGTTCTCGGAGTCTAGTCTGACCCCTGACTCTTTAGCTCCAGCTCCTGTTAAGCCAGACAGATACTACAGGGTCCCTGACTCTCATAAATTCCTTTTCAAAAACCCTTCTGCAGACCCAGAAACTATTTCTCAGGTCCAAAAGGGATCAAGGCTTCTACTGCAAAAAACCTTACCCCCTCTGACAGGGATTCTAGGGCACTGGATAGATGGGGAAAAAAGATTTACACATCTGCTACTTTGACTATAAGGGCCTTAAATTGCCAGTTTCATATGCTCAAATATCAGCAATATATCATAACACTGCTTAAACAGTAAATTATGGCAAATTCAGAATGTGCAGAAAACAAAGAAATGCAGGATTTATTGCATGCAGCTGAACAAGTTGGAAGGCATACTTTGCAATGTGGGTTTGATTCTCTGGAGGCCTCCTGCAGGGCCGCTGTTACGGGTTCTGTCATTAGGAGGCATGATTGGTTAAAGGAACAAAATCTTCCTGACCATGTTAAAGCAAAATTATTAGATGCTCCTTTACAACATGATACTTTGTTTGGTGTTAAGGCAGAAGAGGTGTTAAAGAAAATGGAGGACAAAGCTAAATCTATGCAAACGGTCAAGGATTTCTTACAGGTACAGCCACCTAGATTAAGCAGACACTGGCCTACAAAGAATTGGTCCTTTCCAGTCTCAGACAGACCTCAAAGGGGCAGATCCAGATGCCCCAGTGGCAGATCACAGCCGCAAGGATCCTACAGTCTAAGCAGTGGAGTTCTTCTACCTCCAAAGGTGGAGAAGACAAATCACAATCATACAGGAAACAGTCTCAATGACTTCCCCCTGCCTGCACCAAGCACTTATCTTCTGGCAGCACCCTTAGGGGGAAAACTAGCACTTTTTTTCTCAAAATTGGCACATTATAACCCAGGACAAATGGGTTCTAGACATAGTGTCACAAGGCTACAAGTTTCATTTCCATACTGTGCCAAGTACAAATGGTTGGCCAGACCTGCCAAAAAATCAATGGGCAGAGGCTCAAAAACAAGTTGCAGCTCTCATGGACATGAGGGCTGTTCAACAAGTGCCACAGCAGGAGCAGGGACAAGGATTTTACTGAAGACTGTTCTTGGTACCCAGAAAGGACAAAGCATGGAGACCAGTACTGGACCTATCTATTCTAAACACTTTCCTGGATATACCAAAATTCAAGATGTTGACCTTACAGCAGCTTCTGCCCATGCTGGGCAGCAAGGCTTGGCTTGTGACTTTAGACCTAAAAGAGGCATACCTGCATGTCCCAATCAGACAATCATGCAGAAGATACCTCAGATTCAAGGCTGGCTCAAATCATTACCAATTCTCTGCACTGCCCTTTGGCTTATCTACTGCGCCCAGGGTCTTCACAAAGTGCCTGGCACCAGTAATTGCTTACTGCAGACAAAGAGGGATACAAACATATCCTTACTTGGGCAAATGCCTCATGCAAGCAGAGAACAAGGACATTCTACTACAGCATCTGACGTTTGTGATAAGACTTTTAACATGCCTAGGGTACACAGTCAAGAAAAAGAAATCAAAACTAGTGCCCTCTCAAGAGCTAATATTCCTTGGTGCAAGCTTAAATACAGCTGCCCAGATGGCTTATCTCACTCCAGACAAACAAAGGCAACTGACTACTTATTTCAAGGAAATGGCAACAAAGGCTGAGTTATCTGCAAGAAAAATTCTGCAGGCTTTGGGGTTTATGGCATCCTGCATCTTACTAATTCCATATGCAAGACTGCATATGAGGAAAATTCAGTGGTATCTAAAAAGTGTCTGGACACAACACTGCCACAGTCTGGAAACAATGATTACTCTAATTCCCTGCCTGCAACAGGAGTTTCGATGGTGGGCAATGGCTCGTCACCAAAACAAGGGACAGCCATTCTCACTACTCCCAGCCAGGCAGAGCCTAATGACGGATGCATCAGATTATGCCTGGGGGACACACATGGCAGGAAGAGGCATTCAGGGCACCTGGTCCACAAACCAAAAGCATCTACAGATCAATCAGAAAGAGATGCTAGCTCTTCAAAATGCCCTGACAACCTTCAAGGACCTACTTCATCCGGGACAACTACTGATAAAGACAGACAACACCACAGTCATGTGGTACATGAACAAGCAGGGGGGCACTCATTCTTATCCCCTGTGCAGACTAGCCATGGCTTTATGGGACACAGCATTGACTTACCAAGTTCATCTGCAATCACAATTCCTGCCAGGAAAGGAAAATACTCTGGCAGACGAACTAAGCAGAAACCTCATGGATCCCCATGAGTGGCACCTGGATCCACAAGTCTTCATCATGATAACAAAGAAATGGGGGTGCCCGGACATAGATCTATTTGCCTCCCCTCAAAATAATCAACTAAAAAGATTCTGCACTAGGACTTATCACTGACAAGCCTGGAAAGTGGACACCTTGTCTTTCAACTGGACAAACCTATCAGTATATGCCTTTCCTCCACTGCCTCTCCTCCCCAAGGTACTCCTAAAGGTCAGGCAGGAGAAACCAAAAATGATTCTAATTGCCCCAGACTGGCCACGCTAGTACTGGTATCCAATCTTAAGGAACTTGTCCCAATGCCCAGCCTGGATCTTACCTCAAATACCTCATCTACTGTCCCAGCAAAACAATCAGATTTTGCACAGCCAACTCAGGACCCTAAACCTGGCAGCATGGCGGATAATGTAGCCATACAAAACCACACCTGTCAGTAAAGCTGTGATGGATGTAATTTTAGAAGCCAGAAGGCCTAGTACTAGAAAATCCTACGCTGGGAAATGGAAGAGATTTTGCGTTTGGAACCAAGCTCAATGAACTGACACAGCTGTCCCAAACATTCCTCAGATTTTGCAATACTTAACTGAGATGCTGGACAAAGGCCTATCTTTCTCATCAATTAAAATCCATGCCTCTGCCATTTTGGCTCATTACAATACAGAGCCACCACTCTTTTCTCATCCTTTATTAAGGTAGTACCTCAGAGGAGCTAAAAACTTAAGGCCTCCAAGGAGATCGCCAATGCCTGCATGGGACCTCAATTATGTCTTGGAAAAACTCACCTTACCTCCTTTTAAGCCAGCTGCTTCTGCGGATATAAAGTTCTTATCTTGGAAAACAGCTCTGCTCCTAGCAATAACTTCTGCAAGACGAGTTTCATAGTTACAGGCTCTCATGGCTGTGGAACCCTTTATCATTTTTCATCCAGACAGGGTCTCTCTGAGAACAAACCCTACATTTATGCCTAAGGTGGTATCCATTGTAGCCCTTAACCAAACAATTTGCCGTCTTTTTATCCAAATCCACAGAACAAGGGGGAGAAAATTCTACATTCTTTGGATGTACACAGACAACTTAGATTCTACTTGGACAAAACTAAAGTTTTCAGAAAGACAGAGCAATTACTAGTGGCACATGCCACACCATCGCAAGGAAAGGCTATCTCCAAGCAGACTATTTCAGAGTGGATAGGACACTGCATTCGTTTCTGCTACTTACAGCATGGCAAACCAGTGCCTAAGGGCGTTAGGCCACATTCAACCAGAGCTGCAGCCACTTCTGCAGCCTTTCTCAGGGGAGTACCAACCAAAGACATTTTAGAGGCTGCTACTTAGAGTTCAGTGAATACCTTTACAAAACATTACAATCTGCCTCTTTACTCTAAATCCAGGGAAGGCTTTGCCACTGCAATTCTGCAGGGCCTCATAGCTGCTCCTAATGCTGTCTAGCTCCAGCCACCCAACCGTAGCTTTGGGACTCAACCCAAATGTAATGACTGCAACAGTGAAACACTAAGAACATAGTACAGTTGTGTACACTTACCATAAATGTAGATGTTCGAGTGTATTCACTGTTGCAGTCCAGGTTACCCTCCTGCCATCCCCCTTATTTTTGCTGGAACTTATCTTTACTTCTCTAATCTATACAACCTAGGTGGTGTATTTGCTTATAGATGAAGGTAAAGCTCATTTTGGTGCATGTATGTTTTATTTACATAATTTTAGCTTACCCTTTTGGGGGTACCTGACATCTGGGGCAAGACAAACTGAATAAAATGGCGTCTGCTGCATCTTTTATACCCCTGATGAACTGACGTCAGGGAAGAGGCGACAGCAACCGACGCAGGACCCAAGACTTTGGAATTCAGGCCAACTGAGGGCAACCTGCCAGCAGGATAACCCAAATGTAATGACTGCAACAGTGAATACACTCGAACATCTACATTTATGGTAAGTGTACACAACTGTACTTTACAGCTGTAACCCACTCATTGCCCCTAGTTCACGGGTATGCCTGACTGGTCAGGCATTCTTTTCTGATCAGACTGCCTGCGTAATTAATTCTTCCCATAATACAGTTTCCAAGGTCTTTCAGTCCTCTTTGATATTGGAAGCTCTGCACTTCAAGGGACTGCAGCTCATGGCAGCCAGTGTAGATGTTCATCATGCAATCACTGCTGAAGTAGTCTAATCTGCATGAGCTATATCCTGCCAAGTATATGACTCTAGCCAGTTTCAAAGCTTTAGGATACATTCCACGCACCCCAAGTGTTGAGCTCAAGGAGAGCTGCATAAAATCAGTGGTTAGGGTGCTTTCTTACCACTGAAATGTGCTCCTTCTGGAGGATTTATGGAACAGATTGTCAGCTAGTGATCCATCAGGGATGAGCAGGTAAGTACCCTCCTGGGAAAGACCTTCCACTAGTTAATTTTCTGATGAAAACTGATTTTTTTCTCTGAATTTTTTAAAATAGGTTTTGTGCTAGGAAACTTTATTTTTGGAGTTTCACATTATGTAAAAGTTTTTTTTTTTTACTTGGGAAGTGCTGGTGTGAAGGACTTCCAAGATAGCTACACATTGAGTAACAACTTATTTCTAGCTCTCCCAGTGTGAAAACAGAAGCTCAGCAGAGAAGGCCAGTATCTTGTGTTTATGGGTAAGTTTCAGTAACTAGCTAGTAAATGCACTGCCTGGATTGTAGGAGTAAAGAAATACAGAATACCTGGACAAAAATCAGTTACAAAAAGTGAGAAAGAAACACTGACTAGGGAAAGTTCTGTAGCTGTTCAGCAAAAAGCAATGCAACCTTCAGACATGCCTTCCAGTAACCTACAGGAGGATGCAAGACAACTGCATAAGACCTGGTTAAACTAAACAAAACATTGATGGAGTATATCAACATAAACAACAAAAGGCTGGAAAAATGGAAGAAGCTCTAAATAGATATTCGGATGAGATGATAAAGCTGCAAAATCAGAGGTCAAAATAAAAAAAATGGTGGCTGAATATGAGACTGCTCAGGAAGAGGTATTTCAAAAAAATAACAGAATTAGAGGACCGAGCACTTAGGGAAAACCTGAGACTTTCAGCAATACCAGAGAAGCTGGATGGAACAGACTGCATTAATTTTATGAAAGCACAAACAAGCAGCTAGACTGGTATTCCACAGCAGGAGTTTTTAGTTGAAAGGGCATATCATGTGTATGCTCCAAACCTGAATATAAGCACCCTACACCTTTAATAGTAAAGATGCATTCCTACCACCTGAAGGAGTTGATTCTGACAAAAATTGCTGAAGGACAAAGTACTAAAAGTTGGAGACAACAGAGTGTTTGTGGAGGATGATTACTCACTATGCACCAGACAGAAAAGGAGCAAAGTTATTCCACTATTCAGGGAATGTTGAGATGCAAATGTGAGATTCAAACTGCTGTACCCAGCTGTCTTCAAGATATTCTTCCCTGGAGAGGCAAAATCATTTTTTGATGAAGTACATGCTAAGGAAGAAATATAAAAGTTTGTCCAACAAAAAGTAAGCTGTGAAACAGAAGAAGATTCTGCTTCTTGTTCTTCTGGTAATAAAGACCACAGAGGGGACTGTACCTGTGAAACCTTTTGAAAATTTTCTATGGAAAATGTTGGAGAGAAGGAAAGAAGCACAAGAGTTGATTAGAAGAATCGAGAGTACGTTGGAAATAAAGCAGATACAGGATTTTGGAGATGAAGAGTAATAAAACCAATAACTTAATATGAGATTACATTGCAATAATTATGTCTGTGAGATATGACAGAACAAGAAAATCTAGAAATATTGGACTTTTTCAGAATTTGTTAGACTTGTGGAGAACTCTAAAGCATATGCCCTACTTCATGTCATTAACGCTCGGAAAAGTGCTTTGGGGAAGGGAAGAGGAGGGAGAAAGTTAAATGTAAGATTTTTTTTCTTAAATAGTACCAATTTTGTGGCATGTGATTTTCTTTACATGCTATAAAGTAATTTTTTTCAGTTATTTTAAGTGTAATGGGGATTGTAAACAGATGCTGTAGTTCTTTTTTTTCTTTTCGTTCTCCCTTCTCTCTCTCTTCTTGTTCAGTTTTAAGAAATGCAGGCACTGCGATGTACAAAAAAGCCTGGATGTTCATCGTGTTACACTGCTGTAGTCATTACACTTGGGTTATCCTGCCGTCAGACCCGCAGTCGGCCAGAGTTCCAAAGTCTTGGTCCGGCATCGGTTGCTGTCGCTTCTTCCCTGACATCAGTGCGTCAGGGGTATATAAGATGCATCCGACACCATTTTCTTCAGTCTTTCTTGCCGCGCGGTGCCCGAATCAGAAGCAGTTCGCAAGTGCCGGTCGGCCGACTCCTGAGATTTTCGAAGTCGAATTTCAGATCCGAAGTCTTCAGTAAAGCTAAGTACCCCGTTGGGGAAACATTTTTCTTGCCTCAGACCGATGTCAGAAAAAGTTAATAATTGTATTTCTTGTGGGAAGCAGATACCTCATAAGGACTTCCACTCCTACTGTATTCCATGCCTAGGCCCTGATCACAACGTCACTAGTTGTCGGTTTTGTGCTAGATTTAACCAACGCACTATAAAACGTTTTGATTTTGCTTTGCACTACTTTGGCCGAAGGTTCAATTATACTATGCCGTCAGATCAACCGATGACCGCAATTCCAAAAAAACGCAAAGACAAGGATAAAGACAGGCATCCGAGGTCCAAAACCAACAACAAAGCCTCTTCTAGTCCAGTCGCCAGTTCTCAGTGAGGCACTTTCGCAGCCCCTGACACCCGCTACCTCAGAGCCACAGGCCGCCTCTGACTCCCACGTGGAGACAACTAGGCCTCTGGAAACACAAGGTATTGGGCCTACGGAAACTAATCCCTCAGATGGGTCCAGAGCTGCTAGCAGGCATGGCTTCTGAGGGTGTTTTCAGACCTTCACAACTTACCATTAAAGCAACAGCCAAGACAAAAGTACCATTAAAGACAAAGAAGCAAGTACAGCATTCTCCTGGGCAGTCCTCCATGCCTAAGAAACAGATGCTTAAAATGGCCGAAGACCTCATTACTCTAATCAGGGGTTCCCATCCCCCTCCTGAGAAAAGGCCTATGCAGGATACAGACTATGATTCCTCTGATCAGGTTTCCATTTCCTCTGATTCCTCTTCAGACCAGGGATACTCTCTACCCCCCTATGAGGACTCTGATGCTGAAGAATCTATCCCTTCAGCCTCTTTTCCTGAGGATTATTCTTTTGGGGAAACTTTACATACCATGAAGGGAGCATTTCCATTGGGAAAGTCAGGATTATTCAGAATCCAAGAAAAGGCTCAGGGATTTCCTTTTATTGCCTCAGCACAGGCCCTTGGCTATTCCGCCTGTCCTAGATATTGTGGATGATGTGTTCTCTGAATCCAGCTTTTCTCCTGATTCTTTGCCCCCTGCACCAGCCAAACCAGATAGGTATTATAGAGTCCCTGACTCTCACAAGTTTCTTTATAAAAAACATTCTGCTGATCCAGAAACTATTTCCCAGGGTCCAAATGGGGTTAAGGCTTCCATTGCAAAAAGTCCAGTACCCTCGGACACAGATTCCAGAGCTTTGGATAGATGGGGGAAGAAAGTTTACACTTCTGCAACTTTAGCAGTAAGGGCTTTAAATTGCCAGTTTCACATGCTTAAGTACTAACAATTTAATGGCTCAGTTAAAACAGAAAATGCTTGCAAGCTCAGAAGCTCCTGACTGTAAAGAAATGCAGGATTTATTGCATGCTGTTGAACAGGTGGGAAACCATACTCTGCAATGTGGTTTTGATTCTTTAGAGGCCTTTTGTAGAGCCACAGTTACAGGTTCTGTGATTCAAAGACATGCTTGGTTAAAAGAACAGAGTTTACCTGATCATGTTAAGGCAAAATTATTGGATGCTCCTTTACAGCATGATACCTTGTTTGGTGTTAAGGCAGAAGAGGTGTTAAAGAAAATGGAGGATAAAGCTAAATCTATGCAAACAGTCAAGGATTTCTTACAGGTACAGCCACCTCGATTTAGCAGAAATTGGCCAACAAAGAATTGGTCCTTTCCAGTGTCAGACAGGCCAAGAGAGGCAGATACAGACGCCCAAGAGGCAGATCTCAACCCCAAGGCTCTAACAGACAACGACAGTGGGGCACCTCAACCCCAAAAGGAGGTGAGGACAAGTCTCAACCTTACAGGAAACAGTCCCAATGACTTCCCCTTGACGCCAAGCACTTCCCTTTTGGCAGCCCCTTAGGGGGAAAACTAGCACTTTTTTCTCAAAACTGGCAAACAATCACCCAAGACAAATGGGTTCTGAATATTCTGTCTCAAGGTTACAGGTTCCACTTTCATACTTTACCAAGGCTAAAAGGAATGCCAGACCTGCCACAAAGTCAATGGGCAGAGGCACAAAAACAAATTTCAGCCCTCATGGACATGAGAGCTATTCAAAAAGTACCACAACAGGAACAAGGACAAGGAGTTTACTCAAGACTCTTCCTGGTCCCCAGAAAGGACAAGGCCTGGAGGCCCATACTAGACCTTTCAGTTCTAAATACTTACCTGGATATTTCAAAATTCAAAATGTTGACATTACAGCAGCTTCTACCCATGCTGGGCAAGAAGGCATGGCTTGTTACTCTGGACTTCAAAGAGGCATACCTGCATGTCCCTATCAGACAAAATTGCAGAAGATATCTCAGATTCAAAGCTGGTACAATGCACTACCAATTCTCTGCACTGCCCTTTGGCTTATCTACTGTACCCATGTTTTTTACAAAGTGCCTGGCACCAGTAATTGCATTTTTCAGACAAAAAGGAATTCAAATATATCCATACCTGGACGACTGCCTCATTCAAGCACAGATAAAGGACATTCTTCTACAGCATCTGGCATTTGTAAAAAGGTTGCTAATTTCTCTAGGGTACACAGTAAACGAAAAGAAGTCAAAACTAATGCCCTCCCAACAGATTATATTCCTGGGTGCCAGTTTAAATACAACGGCCCATATGGCTTATCTCACGCCAGACAAACAAGGACAACTAACTCAATATTTTCAATTACTGGCAAAAAAGTCCCATTTCCCTGCAAGAAAAAGTCTGCAGGCCCTGGGACTCATGACATCCTGCATACTACTAATACCATATGCCAGACTGCATATGAGGAAATTACAATGGTACCTAAAAAGGGTTTGGACTCAACACTCTCACAGTTTAGAAGCAGTAATACCAATGATTCCCTGCCTACAACAGGAGTTTCGATGGTGGGCACAGGCATGTCACCTAAACAAGGGTCAGCCTTTTACCCTACCCACAGCCAGGCAACAACATGTGCTTCGGATTACGCCTGGGGAGCACACATGGCAGGAAAATGCATTCAGGGCAAGTGGACCACAGACCAAATGCATCTTCACATCAATCAAAAAGAGATGTTGGCTGTTCAAAATACCCTAACAGCTTTCAAGGACCTTCTGCATCCAGGACAATTATTATTAAAGACAGACAACAACACAGTAATGTGGTACATAAACAAGCAAGGGGGCACTCATTCTTATCCCCTATGCAGGCAAGCCATGACCTTGTGGAACACAGCTGTAAGTATCAAGTTCATCTGCAAGCACAATTCCTGCCAGGAATGAAAAATACTCTGGCAGACGATCTAAGCAGAAATATCATGGACCCACAGGAATGGAAATTGAATCCACAAATCTTCAGCATGGTAACTCAAAAATGGGGATGCCCAGACATAGACATTTTTGCCTCCCCACTGAATTGCCAACTACAAAAATTCTGCACAAGGACTTATCACACCCAAGCATAGAAAGTGGATGCTCTCTCGTTCAGCTAGAAAAGCCTAAAAGTTTATGCCTTTCCACCACTGCCTCTCCTTTCAAAGGTACTCCTAAAAGCCAGACAAGAAAAACCACAGATGATCCTGATTGCTCCAGACTGGCCACCCCAGCATTGGTACCCAAGCTTAAAGAACTTAGCTCAAGGCCCACCATGGATTTTGCCTCAAATTCTACACCTTCTGACTCAACAAAACAATCAGATCCTGCATGGTCAGCTCAAAACCCTATACCTGGCTGCATGGCAGATTCATTAGTCAAACAGGCAACACCTCTCTCTAAAGCTGTTATGGATGTCATTTTGGAGGCCAGGATGCCTAGCACCAGGAAAGCTTACTCAGAAAAATGGAAGAGATTCTGCGCCTGGAACCAGGATCAAAGCCTTGACCCTCTTGTCCCAAACATTCCTCAGATTTTACAATACTTAACTGAGATGCTGGACAATGGCCTATCCTTATCAATTAAAATCCACGCCTCTGCCATTTCAGCACATTACAACACGGATCCGCCTTTATTCTCTCATCCCTTGTTAAAGCAGTACCTCAGAGGGGCTAAAAGCATAAGACCGCCCCGGAGAGCACCAACACCCAACTTGGGACCTCAATTTTGTTTTGGAAAAACTGACCCTGCCACCTTTTGAGCCAGCCAATACAGCCGATCTAAAATTTTTTTCATGGAAAACAGCTGTGCTCCTAGCAGTAACTTCAACATGAAGAGTCTCAGAGCTACAGGCATTAATGGCAGTGGAACCTTTCATAATTTTAAATCAGGACAGAGTTTCTTTAAGGACAAACCCTACCTTTATGCCAAAGGTGGTCTCTAGTGTGGCTCTTAACCAAACCATCCATTTGCCAACTTTTTATCCAAACTCCCAGAATAAAGGGGAGAAACTTCTGCACTCTTTGGACATACACAGGCAGCTGTGCTTCTACTTGGACAAAACAAAAGCTTTCAGGTAAACCGAGCAACTGTTTGTAGCATATGCTGCAGGATCACAGGGCAAGACTATCTCAAAGCAGACTATATCCAAATGGATAGGACACTGTATTCGTTACTGCTACACACAGCATGGAAAATCAGTCCCTAATAACATTAGGCCACATTCCACCAGGGCAACAGCCACTTCAACAGCCTTTCTCAGACGAGTACCTACCAAGGAAATTTTGGAGGCTGCAACTTGGAGTTCAGTGCATACCTTTACCAAGCATTACCACTTGCCTCTTTACTCTAAATCCAGAGCAGGATTTGCCACTGCAGTTCTGCAGGGCCTCATAGCCTATCCTAACTCTTTATAGACCAGCCACCCAACCTTAGCTTTGGGATTCTACCCAAGTGTAATGACTGCAGCAGTGTAACACAATGAACATAGTACAGTTTTGTACCTATCCTAAATGTAGATGTTCGAGTGTTCACACTGCTGCAGTCCAGGTTACCCTCCCTCCATCCCCTCTGTTCTAGCTGGACTTATCTATACCTTTCTATCCTATACAACCTTTGTGGTGTATTTGCTTGTAACTGAAGGTATTGTTTTTATTTTAAATGTATATTTTTTATTAGCAATATGTATTGCCTACCTACTTGGGGGCACCTGACATCTGGGGCAAGAAAAACTGAAGAAAATTGTGTCTGATGCATCTTGTATACCCCTGGTCTACTGACGTCCGGGAAGAAGCGACAGCAACCGACGCCGGACCAAGACTTTGGAACTCTGGCCGACTGCGGGACCGCCTGACGGCAGGATAACCCAAGTGTAATGACTGCAGCAGTGTAAAGACTCGAACATCTAAATTTATGGTAGGTACAAAACTGTACTTTAGAAAACATGATAGAAAAAATAATGTGCTTTTTCATTCTTGCATGGGAAAATGACTAGATTAAAGACGTTAGATTGATTTATTCACGTCACATGTTTTGAGATAGAGAGAAAGCAAGTGACAAAGAACATTGACTAGTATGAAGCTTTTTTCTAGCAAATACATGTAAGCTCAATAACAGTTCTGCAGCTGGTCTTCATGTTTCCATGGAAACATTCTGATAAAGGGAAACTGACTAGAGTCTGGTGGACAGCGATTGGCCAAGGGAAAAAAGAGAAATTGGCTAAGATAATGTGCTTTGAAAGCATTCAGGGGTATTGCCAAAATAGGTAATATTCTCTGAAAATATTCAGGGATTTTCCCAGCTGGGAGAGCTTTAAGATGAGACAAAACCAATCAGCAGTAAGTAGAAGCACAGGCTGCACCATGCGTCTTAGCATGGATGACCTTTCTTTTACGTTAACCCAAGTCTGTCAGTGTGGCTGTCAGTTTTGTTCCTTTTAGGAGGGTAAAACTTCAACATTTGAATGTGTACATAGTTTTGTGTGTTAGTATTAAGTTAATAGGTTTTAGGGGGGTTATTGGAGTGTGTTTGCTTTTTTATGTTTGAGGGCTTTCAGTAAAACGAAAAGTTTTATAAGATGTGACAGAAGCTCAAATGTGTATAACAAGAAGCAACTGTATAAAAGTTCAGCCTGCCAAAGAGTGTATGCATGTAACACAAAAGCTGGAACTAGACATTTAACAAAAAAAAGGTGTTGTACATAAAAAGTGGGAATAATAACTTTTTCCTAAAATGATGCTTTCCTTAATGTCTTTAAATGTAAATGACCTCACAGATAAATACAAACAATAAAGAGTAGTGAACAATATTAAAATGTAGAGTGCAAATAGCTATGTTACAGGGGAGACACGTAGAAAGAACTGAACATGTGAATTTGATAAAGAAAGGTTTTCAGGGTGGTTATTCAGTGGAATACCTGGGACAAAGGAAAAGAGGAGTACTTATATTAATTGCAAGAGGAGCTCCAACAGTGATAGAAGAAGATAAAACAGATAATAATGGCAGATTTGTAGTGCTAAAAGGCTACCTGGCAAGGGAGGAGGATTACACTGACATGCATTTGCATTCCACCTAAAACTGCTCTAATGAAGTTTAAGAAAATTGTGGGAGAAATAAACCGTTTTCAGCAAGGAATATTACTTATAGGTGGGGACTGGAACTTGATTTGCAGCAGTGAAGATGTGTCTGGGGGGATAGAGGGGAAAATATAAGAAAGGAGGAGGGTAGTTGTTTGAAGAATTTTATGAAAATATTTGGCATGGAAGATATGAATTCAGTAATAGGAGTTCTGAGTGAATTTACATAGGATTCCCCAAGATATAAAAACTGGGCTAGGCTAGGCAGAATTTATATTTCACAGGAACACATGCATTTAATTGAAGGTCTTGATACCCAGCCAATAAGTATTTCAGATCATGCACCAATAATAGCTAAAATAAAAACACAGGGTAATGAAATAAAAATGAGACATTGGCATTTTCCCGCCTATCTTTTGCAAAGAGAGGAATTTAAGGAATGGGCAGTTGAGATTATTCAGGAGCTGTTAGAAAGGATAGAAATTTCTTCTGAAAATATAGCTAGGGAGTGAGATAAAATTAAGGTGGAGTTTAAAAATAAGGTGGAAATAAAAGAAAAGGAGCCATGGTTAAAAAGTAACAAATTATTTAGAACTACTGACAAATGTGACGTATTGTAGAATAGGGAAAATCTCATAGAACAAGAAGAAGATCAACTGGAGAATGCTAGGCAGAAAATAAGGGATGACCTCAGTAATATGTACAAGCTTAGAAAGATTGCTGTTAAGCATCTGTTTTTTGGTAACACTAGAGCACAAAAACGTTTAGCACAATGACACAGGCAACAGAAAGTAGAAAGGGATGTCGCCAGACTTGGGAGCCTATAACAACGAAGGTAAAAAAAGATCCTGTGGAGGTATTGGAAATATTTTGGAAATTCTGTGAGAGTCTCTATAAAGCAGAGAAATATGAAAATCAAGAAAAGATACAAATGGAAATATTTATGGAAGAATTAAATATGCTAAGGTTAGAGCTAGATGAGTCTCATTCACTAACACGATAGGAGGAGATGAGATAAAAATTGTGATGTTAACCAATCTACAGGAACGTCCGCAGGAATAGATGGTATTTCTGTGGAGGTTTGGAAGCCGGGGGAAAAACTGATAAAGATCTGGAAGGTTTTGTTTAACAATATCTTTAGAGGAGGAGAGGTACCACCATCCTGGAAGAAAGGAGTGGTAGCTGTAAAACCTAAAGAGGGTAAGGATCCATCAGATCTAGCTTCATACAGGTCCATTTCAATACAAAACCATGATTATAAAGTGCTCATGTGTATAATGGCTAAAAGAATGGCAAAAGTAATGCCCAAACTGATAGGTATGGATCATTGTGGTTTTGTGGAGGGGAGGCAAACATTTGACAACATTAACAGAACATTGATGATCCAGAGGGTATCAGAATGTAAGAAACATTATTGTTGTTGGGTCTTGATGCAGAGAAAGCATTTGACAGTGTAAGCTGGGACTTTGAGCAGGGCAATAGAAGCATGTGCATTTCCTGAAAACAAATTATAAGGGTGATTAGGAAAATATATGAGGGATTGGAGGTGAAAATTAAAGTGGGTGGGGTCCTCTCTGATTATCTCAGCTTGAGCAGAGGAACAAGGCAGGGATGTCCTCTTTCCATTTTATTATTTGCATTACATTTAGAGTCATTGTCAAAGAAATTAAGGGACTCAGAAATCCAAGGATATAGTTAGTATGGTAGTCAAGAAAAGCTGGCTTTATTTGCAGATGATATTGTTTTGTACCTGACAAAACCAGAGAAAGACATTACAATGCTGTGGAACATTGAGACAGTTTCACATCTTTTTGGGATGGAAAATTAATGAAGCTAAAACAAAAGCAATAGCAGTAAATTATGTACCTACATTTGAACTGATTCAGGTATACCCATATTTATGGGGACATGATAAAATAAAATATTTAGGAGTATGGATCAAAAAACTGTTCTAGTTTGGCAGCTAAGGATATGTGGGAAGAGACTAAACAAAAGATACAATACAAAACTGAGAAAATGAAAGCTTTGTAATATGGATAATGGATAGTAAGATGCAAGCAGTTAAAATGTTTTTAGTCCCTTTAGTCTTATACACAGGTCAGGCATATTTTTATCAACCAAAGAAGAAGCAGTGGATAGCAATTAAAACAGAGTTGAAGAATTTTGTCTGGGAAGGGAAGACCACAAGTGTCAATTGTGATAAGCTGATTCTTGCAATAGAAGGCAGACTAGGATTACCCAATTTGAGGGGGTATTTTAGAGGAACGCAGTTAAGACTCCTATACATAGCACAAGCAGAAAAGTATAATTCAAAGTGGAAAGGAATGATGATGATACAGGGAGGAAGCTTAAGAAATAAGGAGATATTGGGATTTTGGATGCACTCTTAAGGAGAACAACAACGAATGCAGAGTATTATATTCATAAAATAGGGAGTATTTTAAGAACTAAACCAGAACGAGAATGGAGAAAAGAGAATGTGAAGTTGTTCTATCTCGCCATTCATTCTTTACTGATGGGTTCGGAGCTGATCCCTCGGCTCCGATATGGCCAGTTGCAAAGCTCGAGGTTTTCAAATAGCTCGAGGCCAAGTCCCTATCCCATGATGCACCTGTGAATTACCCCAGATCTAGTTTGCCGCTGCAACAGATCAGAGGTTCTGATTTAGCTCGGGCCAGATAAGCAAAATTTTCATTAATAATCCTTTCTAAAAGTTTTTTGATAGATAATATACTAGTTAGTTAGCATTGTTTATAAAGCTATTATAGCGTTGAGTGTGTTTTCCCTTCCCATTTCTTATATTTCTAGTTGGCCTCTTTTAGGCCTAGTTACTAGTAGTTCTAGGTGTGGTCTGTCTAACCGTCGAGTTTTATATAAGGCTTGTACAGTAAACCTTGTTGTGTAGATAAGATTGTTAGTGACATTTGTCATTTTTTCTTATAGTTGTATTTTTCTCAGATTGTGTGTGTTGTATATCTTGCCTATATAGGCTTAGTAGCGTTCGTATTAGATAAACTTATTCTTTTAGCAGCTATCTGTTTTTGTTGCATAGTCTGCTTGTGTGGTATCACTTCGTGTGTGTGTGTGTTTAGCCTGCTTTTATTAAGGCTTGACTGTATTTGCTATTGAGAAAATTTACTGTAGTTTTTGCGTGTTAACAGTAAATACTTTCTGTTTCTACTATGGCTGATTAAGATAAACCGCCCAAATCTGTGGCCAGAAAATGTCAGTCACAGACAGCCATGTGAACTGTGTTTATTGTCTAGAGGCTCTGCATTTGCAAGACAGTTGTGCCATTTGTCATTCCTTCTCCTCTAGGGCCCTGCAGGAAAGGAAGAGGAAACAAATTGATAGAGGCTTGTTGAAGCCTTCTTTTCAGGAAGCTTTGAGTGACCAGGATGGTTCCAGTTGGTCTTCAAAGTCTACCAAGACATCGGACTCAAAAAAAATTGAAGAAGTCATCGACTTCAGCTCCACTGCCTTCGGAGCCGGTCTCTGAAGTTCCAGAGAGTCCTATTCTCCAGTCAGTACCACTTTCAGTATGATTGTCTCGATCTTCTATCAGCCTGTTGGATCTGGACTTGGATCGTGTGGTGCAGAAGCTGTTGTCGGCACCAGCATTAGCCAAAATGATATTGGCTTTGACCAAAATGGCTTCGGAGCTGAAGACCATTGCATCGACTATTACTTTTCCTCCTCCGAGCCATGCTGGTCCTTCGGAGCCGAAGGAGGCAGACCTGATGTTAGTGGAACCCTCTGAGCTGACGCTTGCCCCAGTGTCTTTGGCTCTGTGTACTCTGAAGTCCTCAGTGCCTATCGAGGACTCTAGGAGCCGACACTCTGTGGTCGGGTCCGGGAGGGACAGTCGAACCGACTTTGCCTCTCGGGGACACGGCTCAGTGGAGCTCGCCTCCTACCTTGGGCTTGGAGCCCACTGTCTGTGTGCCAGGGGTGTCAACAGTTTCCTTGGCTCTGCTGGCTCCCTCACATCGGGGCTGAGGTGCATTCCTTGCCATGAAGACAGTCATGTCTCCCAGGACATCCTCGACCTCAGGTCTGCCCTCCTCCTCCCCAAAAGTGCCTGTGTCTGCTTCTGCATCACACGTCCTGACCAAGCGTAGAGACCCAGAGCCTCAGGAAGCCCCAATGGGTGGCCCCTGCTCTTCCGAGACCTCACCAGAGGCCCCCACTGATGAGGTTCCCAGAAAGAGATTGTGCAAGAGAAAGCACCTAGACTCACCGCAGGTGTCTCTCACATTGGATACTGACTTAGATGAGTCAGAAGGGTCCACACGTTCCCCCTCTGAGGATATCTCATTTGCTGAAATTCTTGAGATCCTTAGGCAGAGGGGTGACTGGCAGTCCAAAGACCTACTGAAGATGAGTCAGTTCTCCTGAAGGCTTTTGGGTCTCAGCCCTCCACCTCTTAGGTGACGCCACCCTTCGATGAGTTGATGCAGCTGGTCTCACGAAGGGCATGGGAGTCTCCGGATACTATGGAGTCTGTCCCTAGGAGACCTAATAATTTTATTTCTGCCCCGCTGGACAAAGCATATTTGACTAAAGGTGTTCCGGTTGATGCCATGGTAGTGGCGGCAGCCACCAAGAAGGAAATGTCTGAGACTTCCTTGTCTAGCCATCCTCCTCATAGAGACTCCAGGATTATGGATAGATATGGGAAGCGCATATTCAGTTCAGCGACGTTTGCTCTCCGTTCGCTGAACTACTAAACTCACTTCACTAGATTACAAAGAGATCTCCTCAAGGAGTTGGGAGATGCTCTTCAGAATACAGTGACTGCAGGAGCCTCCAACAAAGTTGCTGCCAAGCTTGCTACCCTTAATTCTATTGTCAACTCATCCATACGTCTCATATACTATGCAATTGATGGAACGAGTAGGGCAGCAGGTACAGGAATCGCTCTTAGGAGACATTCCTGGATGAGCTTGTGTTCCATCGCGGAGCCCTACAAGTCATCCTTCATGGACACTCCCTTTGATGGCTCGTCCCTTTTCAGGCCTGAAGTGAAGGAAACCTTAACCAGGTGTGAACAGGATGGAAATACCCTGTCTGCCGTCAGGGTCTGTTTTTCCACCCCTACCCGACCCTACCCCAAAGGTCAACAGGGGGAGTAAAGATGTGGTTCCAAAAAGCCCAAGGAGCCTTTCAGGACACACGTGGTGAACCCCTCTCCAGGGGCAGAGGAGGGGGTAATAATGGAAGATGCTGCCCTCGCAGCAGAGGGGGTCCGCAACACCAGGGTGACAGAGATCACTTCTCTGGGAAGCCCTACCAGCACTCCTGAGAGGAGGCCCGACTGCCCTGCTCTGGAGGCAGTCGGGGGTCGCTTGTCTTTGTACCCATACACCTGGCTCAAAATAAAAGACCGCTGGGTACAAAGAATCATTTCCAGAGGGTATTTCATTCCTTTCGCCACACCCTGTCCAATCATAATAAAAATCCCGGAAGTTCCACCCAGTTACAGGGAACAGGCAACTTTAGAGGTCCAAATGTTGCTAACAAAGAGTCATCCATACAGTCACAGTAGACAAAACAGGGTCCGGAACTTACTCAAGATTCTTTTTGGTTCCAAAGAAGACAGGGGACTGGAGACCCATATTGGACCTTGGCAGACTGAACCAATACATAAAGAAGGAGAAGTTTTGGATGGTCACGCTTCAGTCTATACTTCCCTTTTTAGAGAAAGACAATTGGATGTGCTTGATAGATCTCAAGGATGCGTACTACCACATAAAAATGGCCAGACCATCCAGGGATCATCTGCGCTTCTGGCTGGGAGCAAGTCACTACCAGTTTTGAGCCCTGTCCTTTGGTCTCACTACAGCCCCCAGAGTGTTCACCAAATGCATGGCAGTGGTCACGGCTCACCTGAGGCGTCTAGGATTCCAGGTGTTTCCGTACCTAGACGATTGGCTCCTTACCGCCACCACCAGGCATCAACTCATTCAGGCCAGGGAGTCCACTCTGTCACTCTGCAATTATCTTGGCATTACAATCAACTCAGAAAAATCTGCCTTGTCGCCATCGCAACATATCATTTTTATCAGGGCAGAGTTGGACACTAGCACCACCACTCTGACTTCCATTGAAAAGAGTCGTTCTAATTCGTCAACATGTCAGCATCCTGTTATCAAAACACAAAGCACCAGGATCAGAAGTTCTGAAAGTATTAGGCATGATGGCAGCAGCAATTCTAGCCATACCACTTGCTCGGATGCACATTTGGGTTCTTCAGTGGCTGTTCTTCACTCAGTGGTCTTACCAGGAACTACCCATGGATCACACTATAATGATCATAAATTCTTGCAAGAAGGACCTGCAGTGGTGGTTGATCTCACTCCATATCACGATAGGACGCCCATTTGTGCTACCCCCTCCAGCAGCCACTGTGACCACGGGCGCTTCCCTGATAGGGTGGGGGCATTTTCAAGGAAAGTCTGTCTAAGGCACATGGACCAACCAAGAGACACGTCTGAACATCAGTGTCCTAGAGATGAGAGCAGTACTTTTAGCGTTGCAGTGCTTCCAGGACTCTCTTCCTCTGGGCACGATTATGATTCAGACAGACAACATGTCGGTGGTCTGGTATTTGAACAAACTAGGAGGAACCAGGTCTTACCCCCTTTGTCAAGAGGCTCTCAGAGTTTGGCAGTGGGCTGTTTCCACCCAGTGCTTTTTGCTGGCACCGCACATCCCGGGGAGATCCAATGTGATAGCAGACAAACTGAGCAGGGCGATCTTGTTGCCCCACGAGTGGTCCCTCAAAGAAAGAAGATGCAGACAGGATATTCTGCAGATGGGGCCAGCCTTGCTGTGACCTTTTTGCCAGTCACATGAACACGAAATGCAGAAGCCATTTTTTCCCTGATTCCCCCTCCAGGGGAAACCCCAAGGGACGCACTCATACACGATTAGCCCCTGGGTCTCCTCTATGCATTTCCACAATCGCGTTGATACCCAAGGTTTTACAGAAAGCAAAATCGCTGGGAAGGACCATCATTCTTATAGCCCCTCACTGGCCTCATCTGATTTGGCTCCCCTTCCTTTGGCTTCACCTGGTGGAGGATCCTTGGATCCTGGACCCAGTTCCAGACCTTCTGACACATCCATCAGGGGATCTTCATCCTTCTTTGCTGTCCCTGAAGCTAACAGCTTGGCTGCACCAGTTCCCATCATAGCCAGGTTCCCTAACCTTTCCAATGAGACAAAACAGATCCTTTTGTCCTCTCATAAGTCTTCTACCAGAAAACTGTATCTGAGCAAATGGAAAAACGGTCTCTGTATGGGCCTCTAAAAATAATTTTGATCTTTACCAGGCTCCTATGGCTTCTATATTAGAATTTTTGACTGTGATTTTCAATAAAGGAACTGCAGCAGCAACAGTTTGGGTTCAATTCACTGCTATCTGTAATTTTCATGTTGGATTTGAAGGTTTGAATATAATGTCTCACAAGTTATCCAAAGCATTTCTGAAAGGGACTTTTCATATTAGGCCACCTGTGAAATCTCCCTATTCTCCATGGAATCTAAATTTTATGTTGTCACGTATAATTCTCCCACCATTTGAACCAGCTTCATCTTGTGATCTCAATTTTTTTTCTTGGACGACCATTTTTCTGGTAGCTATCATTTCTGCTCGCAGAGTCTCAGAGCTTCAGGCTTTATCCATCAAGCCTCCCTATTTGATATTTCATGCTGACAGAGTCTCACTTAGAACAAATCCCTCATTCTTGCCCAAAGTTTGCACCGAAACCAATCTCAACCAAGTTATTGATTTGCCATTTTCTTCCCAATCATTCTAACAATTTAGAGTATATGCTGCACAAACTTGATGTTCACAGACAGCTTAGATTTTATTTGGATAGAACAAAAGATTTCAAGAAATCAGACCAGCTTTTTGTTTCATTCTCAGACTCCAGAAAAGGGAGACCAGTGGCTAAAACAACACTGTCTAAATGGTTATCGGATTGTATCACTTTCGCCTACTCAGCTGCCAATATGCCTTTACAACACAAGATTAGAGCTCACTCAACCAGAGCAGTTTCCTCATCATCTGCATTTTCTGCCAGGCTTCCCATTGACAACATCTGTGCAGCAGCCACTTGGTCAAAACCTCATACCTTTATCACTCATTACAAAGTTGACAAGGCCTCCAGGGACAGGGCTTCCTTTGGATCCACGGTCCTGAGAAATACACTCCCGTGAGCCACCGAGGTTGATGGTGCTTGGGATGCTACCCATCAGTAAAGAATGAACGGCGAGATAGAACAACTTCACATAAAGAAGTTATGTACTTACCATAACATTTCATGTGAGTTGTTCATCTCGCCTTCATTCTTACGTCCCTCCCTCCTTCCCCCCTCCTGGGCTGATAGATGACCGAGATGCTGGATCCATCCTGGTTACTCAAACTTTCTCTTCCTCTTCTCTAGGAATATAACAGTGACTTATGGTATTAGTATACGCAACAAACAAGATCTGAGGTAATTCACAGGTGCATCATGGGATAGGGACTTGGCCTCAAGCTATTTGAAGACCTCGAGCTTTGCAATTGGCCGTATCGGAACTGAGGGATTGGCTCCAAACCCATCAGTAAAGAATGAAGGCAAGATGAACAACTCACATGGAACGTTATGGTAAGTACATAACTTATTTTTTTGCCAGTAGGGATGACTGTGGTTAGGGATACAGATAATAGGCAAGCAGAGGCTGGAATTTATTGGAGAAAACTGGCAAAGCAACTAAGGTATTGGGAACAAATAATTAGAAAGGGAAAGGTAATAGAATGGGAAGAGGCCAATAATTTATTTTGACTGCAGGTTAGAGATTGCCTTCCTTATTAAGGATTGATATCAGAGTATAGGCAAAGAGAAAGAAATTGGGGGTTCCCAAATGAAAGACCAGCACTGGTAGAATTTTTAATAGAATCTAGAACAAAAGCTGCCATTAAAAAAGGAATAATTAGTAAAACATATAAATATTGCATGATAATTATAAGAATCAGTCAGAGGATCTTCGAAAAGATTGGGAAGAGAGACTGGATAAGCAATTCACAAAGAGACAATGGAGGGATATAGGTATATCTCCCAAATAAGCAACATAGTCTAGAAGATTTAGGATCTTTGCCTGGAAGTTTTTACATAGGTATTTTTATACCCCAAGTTGATTCCAAAGAATTTTTGCTCAGGCGGATAGCAAATGCTGAAGGTGTGACAGGCAAGAAAGAGGTGGCTAGGAACATATTTTTAGAAAGTGTGATGATCTGGCAGGCTTTAGGGATTCCCTGCAGACCGCTCTGTTGGAGATGCTGGGTGAGCAGACTGGATTGACTGGGGAGATGGTTTTTTTGAGCTATGATCCAGAATCAGAATTGCCTAGACATAGTAAAGCCTTGCTGAGTCTAATTATGGTGGCTGCCAAAAAAGCAATTACTAGAAAATGGAAATCAAAGTCTAGATCAACTTTACTAGAAGTAGTGAATATAGTAACAGATAAAACCACTGGAACTGGTATCTTTAGAAAAGGCAAGGAGCAAATTACATAAGACAAAATCGGAATTTTGGGAACGATGTATGCAAAGAAGGAACAAGGTTTAGGCGGCAGAATTGGAATGAGGTATATAATGCTTAACTCACAATGACTGGATAGATTATACAGTGCAATGAAAAAGTATTTGCTCGCTTCCTGATTTCTTATTTTTTTGCATGTTTGTCTCACTTAAATGTTTCAGATCATCAAACAAATGTAAATATTTGACAAAGATAAGCCAAGTAAACACAAAATGCAGATGTCCTTCAAGGATGCATCTGCAGTCATCACATATGGGTTGTCCTGCCTCAGGCAGCCCTTCGGTCGGCCGGATTCCAAAGTCTGGGTCCGGCGTCGGCTGATGTCGCACTTTCCCCGACGTCAGAGCACCTGGGGTATAAAAGCATCAGCCGACGCCATCTTCCTCAGTCTTTCTTGCCGCGTGGTGCCTGAAGCAGAAGCAGTTCCCAAGTGCCGGTCGGCCAGCTCCTGTAATTCAGCTACCGAAGACTTCAAAAAGCTAAGTACCCCGTTGGGGACTCTTTCTTGCCTCAGCCGATGTCAGATAAAATTAATAATTGTTTAACTTGTGGGAAACAAATACCACATAAGGATTTCCACTCTTACTGCCTCCCCTGCCTAGGCCCAGACCACGACGTCTCGGCCTGTTCAGCCTGTGCTTCCTTCAACCGACGCACTCTTAGACGTCGGGCGGAGTTTGCAGAGGAATTTTTTGGGGCTAGTTTTTCATATAAGATGCCGTCGGAGACTCCGACTTCACATTTAATTAAGAAACGGAAGGACAAGGACCGACACACGCGGGCCGTGGTTTCGGCTGAAACCACGGCCAGGCCTACCGAGAGTGTCTCGGTCTCGGCTGAAACTGAGTCCTTGGTACTTCCAATTACCGAAACCGCTCAACCGACTACCTCAGTCCCGGAGGCCCTGGCTGAGTCAGTTATTGAATTTCCAACAGAAACTGGTGTCCTGGAACCTTCCGACACCATTACTTTAGACAAATCTACACCAGCACGTGGTGCAGCCAGGCCTCCTGCATCCATGTCCATTAAGGCTTTCTCCAGGGCTAAAGCTGCTAAACTCTCAAAAGCTTTGCCTCCCAAGGTTATTCCTCAGGGACCCTCTACTGGTTCACAGATTCTAAGCTTAGCAGAGGATCTTATCTCCTTAATTAGGGGCTCTCAACCTCATCCGGACAGGGGCTCTCAACTTCCTCCAGACAAAAGGCCCAGGGTTGAGCCCTCTGATCCCCACTCCTCAGATGAGGCCTCTGATGGCTCTACTCTCTCGGACCACCAGGAGGAGTTTTTTTCGGCCTACGAGGATTCTGATGCAGAGGAATCTATTCCCTCGGCCTCCCCTCCCGAAGAGTTTTCCTTTGGAGAGACACTACACACTATGAGAGAGTATTTCCAATGGCAGGGCCAGGAATTCTCGGATTCCAGGAAAAGATTAAGGACCTTTTTTACATTTGCCTCAGCATAGACCTTTAGCTATTCCTCCTGTTTTGAATGTCATTGATGATGTGTACTCTGACTCTAGCACGACCCCTAATTCTCTTCCTCCGGCTCCTGCCAAACCCGATAGGTACTACAGGGTTCCGGACTCACATCTTTACCTTTACAAGGCCCACTCTGCTGATCCAGAAAATATTTCCCAGGGCCCTAAAGGGGTTGCAGCTGCCACTGCTAAAAATCCTCTCCCCTCTGAAAGGGAGTCCAGAGCTTTAGAGAGATGGGGTAAAAAAGTGTATACTTCTGCTACTCTTTCTATGAGGGCATTAAATTGTCAATTTCATATGATACAGTACCAAGAGTATTTGTTAGATGAATTGCATAAAAAACTGTCTACACCTGACCCCCTAGACCGCAAGTCACTTCAGGATCTGGTACATAACTCACAACAGGTTAGCAACCATTTCTTGCAATGTGGTTATGATGCATTGGAAGCTTCATGTAGGTCAGCTATGACTGGCGCAGTCATACGTGGGCATGCTTGGCTGAAGGAACAATCTCTGCCAGACCGTGTTAAAGCAAAGCTGCTGGATGCTCCACTGGAAAAGCAAAAGTTATTTGGCTCCACGGCTCAGGAGGTCCTAAAGAAATTTGAAGAAAAGGCTAAATCCGTACAAACAGTCAAAGATTTTCTCCAAGTACAACCACCAAGATTCAGCAGGAATTGGCCTTCCAAGAATTAGTCCTTTCCAGACACAGAGAGGTTTCAGAGAGGCAAGAACAGGCGTGCCAGAGGTAGAGGGCATGCTAGAGGCTCCTACAGAGGACGTCAATGGCAACCTCCCAACCAGAGAGGTAATGCAGGACCTTCAACTGCTGCACAAGGACAGGCTCAATGACTTTACTTTGACACTGCCAACCAGGGCTCAATTGGAAGCACCTTTGGGCGGAAAGCTTTCTTTATTCTCAGAAAATTGGCACAGTATTACAAGGGACAAATGGACACTACAAATAATAGACAAAGGATACAGGTTCCATTTCCACACATTACCAAAAAGAAAAGGCATGCCAGACCTGCCACCGAATCAAAGGGCAGAGGCTTTGAAACAAATTTCCAGCTTAATGCAAATGAAAGCTATAGAAAAGGTTCCTCTCTCAGAACAAGGCCAAGGATTTTATTCCAGACTATTCCTTGTTCCAAGAAAAGAAAAACAATGGAGGCCTATTCTCAACTTGTCCGCACTGAATACTTATCTCATTGTGCCAAAGTTCAAAATGCTGACTCTACAGCAGCTCCTTCCCATGCTGGGTAAGGGGTCTTGGCTGGTAACTCTAGACCTCAAGGAGGCATACCTGCATGTCCCTATCAGACAAAGTTGCAGAAGACACCTCAGATTTCTTACAGGGTCAGAGCATTATCAATTCTCAGCATTGCCCTTTGGCTTATCTACTGCGCCCAGAGTATTTACAAAATGCCTGGCATCAGTAATGGCACACTGCAGACTTCAGGGGATTCAAATATACCCATATCTGGACGACTGCCTTATACAAGCGGACAGCCAACAAACTTTGGTAAAACACTTGAATTATGCCATCCACCTACTTCAGGCCTTGGGATATACAGTCAACTTTCACAAATCAAGACTTGTTCCATCCCAAAGAATAACTTTTCTGGGTGCAAATCTAGATACAACCACCCAAATGGCCTTCCTCACAGAAGAAAAACAAAGTCAACTATCAGATTACTTCAAAAATCTGACAAGACAAACCCAGCTGACTGCAAGGAAAATCCTGCGGGCCCTGGGTTACATGGCTTCTTGCATCCTTCTGATTCCGCAAGCAAGACTACATATGAGGAAACTACAATGGTACCTAAGGAGTTTATGGACTCAGCACAGTCACAGCCTGGAAACTTTGATACCACTCATTCCATGCCTTCAAAAGGAATTTTTGTGGTGGGCTCAAGCAAGCCAGTCAAACGGGGGTCTGCCTTTCAGCAAATCAATAGCCAGCCAAACCATTACAACAGACGCTTCAGACCACGGATGGGGAGCACACTTGGAGGGCAGATGCATTCAAGGTCTATGGTCACAAAAAGAGCTATGCATGCACATAAACCAAAAGGAAATGCTGGCAGTGATACATGCAGTCGAAGCCTTCAAACCCTTTCTGCATCAAGGCCATCTGCTAATAAGGACAGACAACACCACGGTTATGTGGTACATAAACAAGCAAGGAGGCACCCATTCCTATCCTCTTTGCAGGCTGGCAATGAATCTATGGGATCTTTCCTTGAAGCTCAATATACAGCTACAATCCCAGTTTGTGCCAGGGAAAGACAATATACTGGCGGACAGCTTAAGCAGAAATATCATGGATGCACACGAATGGATGCTGCACCCGGACATCTTTCTTCAGCTAACACAATCATGGGGGAGGCTGGACATGGATCTTTTTGCCTCCCCCCACAATCATCAACTGAAGAAATTCTGCTCAAGGACATACCACCCACAAGCATGGAAAGTGGACGCCCTCTCTTTCAGCTGGAGAACTCTAACAGTGTATGCATTTCCACCTCTCCCATTAATGACCAAGGTTTTACTGAAGATCAGGACAGAGCAGCCAAAAGTGATTCTGATAGCTCTGGACTGGCCAAGACAGCACTGGTACCCACTGTTAAAGAGCATGTCACGCACAAAACCATGGCCTCTTCCTCTATGGCCACTTCTACTGACACAGCACAACTACAAAACTCTGCATTCCAACCTGAAAACCTTGCATCTAACAGCCTGGAAAATACCTTGACTCCTCCTCAGGATAAGCTATCCCAGAGAGTGAAAGATATTATTATGGAAGCTTCACCGACCTTCCACAAGAAAGGCATATTCAGCAAAATGGAAAAGATTTCACATTTGGAACACCACAAAGGGCCTAGATGCGACAGTGATGAACATGGCACATATCCTGGAATACTTGGCAGAAATGTTCCACAATGGTCTGTCTTACTCTTCCATTAAAATTCATGCTTCAGCAATTTCAGCAGAGTACAATACTAATCCACCTGTCTTCTCTCATCCTCTCCTAAGACAGTTTCTAAGAGGAATCAAAAACATCAATCCTCCAAGGAAACCACCACTACCTACTTGGGACCTTAACTTCATGTTGGAAAAACTAACGCTGCCTCCCTTTGAACCAGCAGCATCTGCAGAACTACAGTTCCTGTCTTGGAAGACTGCTTTCCTTCTGGCCATAATCTCAGCAAGAAGAGTATCTGAGTTACAGGCCCTTATGGCAGTACAGCCATTTCTTATTTTTCATCAGGACAGAGTTTCATTGAGAACCAATCCTACATTTATGCCAAAGGTGGTATCCAGGGTTTCATTAAACCAAGCTATTCATTTGCCTACCTTCTTTCCAAATCCACAAAACAAAGGGGAGAAACTTCTGCACACCCTAGACATACACAGACAGTTGCGCTACTACTTGGACAGAACTAAAGGTTACAGAAAAACTGGCCAGCTGTTGGTAGCATATGCTGCTGGAACACAAGGAAAAGCAATTTCCAAACAGACAATTTCAAAATGGATAGGGAATTGCATTCATTTTTGTTACTCCTTTCATGGAAAAACTGTGCCAGCTAACATTAGACCTCATTCCACGAGAGCCACAGCCACCTCCACAGCCTTCTTAAGAGGGGTGGCTACCAAGGACATTTTAGAAGCTGCTACATGGAGCTCCGTGCATACATTTGCCAAGCATTACAATTTATCTTTATATTCCAGATCCAGAGCAGGCTTTGCTACGGCAGTCCTGCAGGGCATTTTAGCTACACCATCTTTTACATAGTTCCTCCACCCCCAGATTGGCTATGGTATTCTACCCATATGTGATGACTGCAGATGCATCCTTGAAGGACATAGTACAGTTTTGTACCTACCATAAATGTAGATGTCCGATAGGTATGCATCTGCAGTCAGGTTTACCCTCCCTCCTTCCCCTCTGTGGTATTTCTTGGGTGCTTATCCCTCTTATAGCTAGCTTGGGTGATCTATTGTGGTGTATTTGTTGTTATATTACTGTGCATGTTTGGATTTTTAAATGCATCTCTCCAAATTTAGCCTTCCTTAGAGGGCACCTGGCATCTGGGGCAAGAAAAACTGAGGAAGATGGCGTCGGCTGATGCTTTTATACCCCAGGCGCTCTGACGGGGAAAGTGCAACATCAGCCGACGCCGGACCCAGACTTTGGAATCCGGCCGACCGAAGGGCTGCCTGAGGCAGGACAACCCATATGTGATGACTGCAGATGCATACCTATCGGACATCTACATTTATGGTAGGTACAAAACTGTACTTTTTTAAGTGATGATTTTGTTTATTAAGAAAAAAAAAACTATCCAAACCTACATGGTCCTGTGTGAAAAAGTAATTTCCCCCTAAACCTAATAACTAGTTGTGCCACCCTTAGCAGCAACAACTGCAATCAACCGTTTGCGATAACTGGCAAAGAGTCTTTCACATTGCTGTTGAGGAATTTTGGCCCACTCTTCTTTGCAGAATTGTTTTAATTCAGCCTTATTGGAGGGTTTCCGAGTACGAACCGCATTTTTAAGGTCATGCCACAGCATCTCAATTGGATTCAAGTCTGGACTTTGACTAGGCCAGTCGAAAGCCTTCATTTTATCTTTTTAAGCCATTCAGAGGTGGACTGGCTGGTGTGTTTTGAATCATTGTCCTGCTGCAGAACCCAAGTGCACTTCAGCTTGAGGTCACAAACTGATGGCCAGACATTCTCCTTCAGGATTTTTTGGTAGACAGCAGAATTCATGATTCCATCAATCACAGCAAGTCTTCCAGGTCCAGAAACAGCAAAGCAGCCCCAGATCATCACACTACCACCACCATGTTTGACTGTTGGCATGATGTTCTTTTTCTGAAATGCTGTGTTACTTTTGCACCAGATATAACAGGACACACACCTCCCAAAAAGTTCAACATGTTAAGTTGTCAATCTCGCCTTCATTCTTGCTTGATGGGTTCGGAGCCGATCCTCGGCTCCGACTCAGCACTTGCTAAGCTCGAGAGTCACTTTTACCAGCTCGAGGCAGCCCCATATCCCATGATGCAAGGCGGTAAGTACCCAGATCTCGTTTGCCGCTTCGCTGATGAGGTCCTCCTTTTACCAGCTCCTGGTAAGTGAATTATTTCTTTACTATTTTAGCCCCTTTTACCAAAAAAACCTTAATTTATTAGTTTTAGCTTAGTTTTAACTCCTTTCTGACAGAAAATTTCCCTGTCTTCTAAAAACTTTTAGTCAGACTAAAACCCATCCCATCCCCCCCCCTGTTAGGGTGTGTGTGTGTGTCTGTTAGTGATACCTTTTGGTATTTTTAATTTAATTTCTTGGACTGGTGTGTGTGTGTGTTTTTACACCATGTCTAAAGAAAGGGTCTCAGGCTTTAAGAAGTGTGACTCGTGCTGTCAGAAGATGTCTCTGACAGACCGTCACACTTCTTGCCTGTACTGTCTGGGGCCTCTTCACCTGCAGGACTCCTGTGCTATATGTCATTCTTTTAGCCAGAGAGTCCTGCAGGAAAGAAGAAATAAATTGATTTTGAGGGGCCTTCTTAAGCCGGAGGGCTCTCCGGCTAAGTCGGCCCCATCTAAGACTTCTAAGTCTCCCAAGGCCCAGGCTTCTGTGTCCAAGCCTGTGGCCTCGGCTCCGACTCATTCAGAGTAGAGATCGGCTTCGGCTGGAGCCGATTCTGGGTTACCTAAACCTTCGGCACCGATGGCTATCGGTGCCGACTCTGGTTCGACCACTTCGGTGTCGGCTCCGATCGGTTCCGACCACCATGTGGCCCAGGCATCGGTGTCGGTTCCGATCGGCTCCGACACCCTTACATTTATGGCCGTATCGGCTCCGGCTGGAGCCGATACATCGAAGCTACCTGTCGGTGCCGATAAGTTGTCGGCTCCGACAGTTTCAGTAGTTTCTTCGGCTCCGATTGTTCCTTCGAGGAAGAGGTCTAGGTCCCCTTCCTTGGAGCCGATACTTTCGGCTCCGGCTTCGCCTCTCCTCTCGGAGCGGAGCCATCGGAGCCGATCTTCAAGGTCATCCAGGCTTTCTGACCATGATTTGGAGAGAGTGGTCAGTAGACTACTAAAGTCACTGGCACTGGCCCAAATGCTACATAGTCCGTCTCAGCAGACGACTATTAGTCCACACCCCATTGCAGTTCCTCCTTCGACTCTACCCCAGAGTTTGGAGTTGGAGTCTTCGGGGATAGTTTCTGCTACGGCTGAGGGACAGATACCCCCTTCTGCTCCTTCAGCCTCTACTCTTATCTCCTCTTCGAGTCCTTCCTTAGAGGGATTCGGTGGCCGGGCTTCTCTGGTCTCCTCCGAGGGGGTGAGTGGCATCGGACCCTTGTCCGACCCCGCTCTTCCCCTTGGAGCCTCGGCCTTGGTGAGCTCAGCTCCGACATCTGCCTCGGAGCCCTCCTTTCGTGGGTCCTGGAGTTCCTAGCTCTTCGGAGCGGGTTCTCTCGGACCTCCCTGGGAGGGGAGCCTTCGAGGTGATGAAGAGTGTGCTGGCCTCTAGACTCAGCCAGCAGTCTGTTCCCTTAGCTCCTCCCTCTGTAGTGCCTGTTGACATCTCTGCCATTTCTCTTGCTCCCGGACCCAGAGATCCTCCGCCTCAGGTTTCCCCACTGGCAATATCCCCTCTTCTGAGGATTCTCCTGATTTGTCGGATGATCCTCCGGAAGAGGACCTGTAAGAGGAAACACGTGACTCCCTGAGTCTATCACTGGATACTGACTTAGATGAGTCAGAGGGATCCCCAAGATCCCCTCTGAGGATGTCTCCTTCTCAGACATCCTAGAACTCCTTAGACAGAGGGGAAACTGGCCCACCAACAATCCCTCTGAGGATGACTCAGTATACCTGGAGGCGTTTGGATCTCGGCCCTCCACCTCCTGGGTGTCTCCGCCTTCGACCCCCTTATGCAGGTTATTGCTCGAAGGCGTGGACTGCTCCTGACTCTGTAGAGCCTGTCCCTAGGAGGCCTTCTAAATTTATTACTGCCCCGTCGGACAAGCAATTCCTTACAAAAGGTGTCCCCGCTGATGCCATGGTGGTGGCGGCTGCCACCAAGAAGGAACTTGCAGATCCTTCCGTACCTGTCCATCCTCCTAATAAGGACTCTAGGACCATGGATAGATATGGTAAGCGGATGTTTTCTTCAGCGACCTTTGCTATGCTCGCTGAACTATCTTTGTCACTTCACCAGACTCCAAAGGGATATCCTTAAGGAGCTAGGCGGTTGTGCAGGATCCTACAGCTGCTGGGGCTCAGGAAAAATTGCTTCGCAGCTAGGAACCCTTAACTCCATTGCAAACTCCTCCATGCGGCTTATATCATATGCTGCTGACGGAGCAGTAGGGCAAGCAGGTACAGGTGTGGCTCTTAGATGCCAAGCCTGGATGCGACTATGTAATTTTGCAGATCCCTTTAAGGCGTCCTTCACAAACTCTCCCTTTGATGGGTCAGCTTTGTTTGGCCCTCAAGTGAAGGAAACGTTGACCAGGTGTGAGCAGGACGGCAAAACTCTTTCTGCCGTAGGAGTCCGTTTTTCCACCCCTTCTAGACCTTATCCTAAAGGACAGAAGGGTGGCAAAATGTGGTTCCGCAAATCCCAAGGAGTCACGCCGGATTCACGTGGTCAGTTTACCCCTAGAGGCAGAGGGGGTAACAACAACAGACGCCGCTCTAGAGGCAGAGGGGGTCCACAAAACCAGGGAAATAGGGAGTCTCTCTCTGACAAGCCCTTTCAGCATCCCTGAGATGTTGCCCGACTGTCCCTCCTTGGAGGCAGTCGGGGGAAGACTATCACTGTACCCAGAAGCCTGGCGTTTTCTCTTTCAAGACAGATGGGTACAGTCGATCATATCCGAGGGTTACATAATTCCTTTCGAGGAAAGTCCTTTCTATCCCTCAAATTCCCTCCCAGACGTACCACCCAGTCTAAGGGAAATTGCAGAGTTGGAAGTCTCAAAACTACTGCAAAAAAGAGCCATTCAGCCAGTTGCAACAGACCATTCAGAGCCCGGAATCTACTGAAGGTTCTTTTTGGTCCCCAAAAAGACGGGAGACTGGAGACCAATATTGGATCTCAGCAGACTCAACAAGTCCGTGAGGAAGACAAGATTCCGAATGGTCACTCTTCAGTCGATTCTACCCTTCTTACAGAAGGACAACTGGATGTGCTCAATAGATCTTCAGGATGCGTACTATCACATAAAAATTGACAGACGCTCCAGGAGATTTCTCCGCTTTCGGCTGGGGTCCAGTCATTTCCAGTTCAGAGCCCTGCCCTTTGGTCTCACCACAGCCCCCAGGGTGTTCACCAAATGCATGGACTTCTTTATGCCTTTCCTCCCTTTCCTCTAATCCCTCAGGTTATCCAGAAAGCTACCGTTTTGAGAGCCAAAATGATTCTCATTGCTCCTTATTGGCCTCGACAAATTTGGTTTCCGTTCCTCCATCGTCACCTTTTGGTGCAGCCATGGCATCTGGACCCAGTGCCAGATCTTCTGGTTCACCAATCCGGTCAGCTGCACCGGTCTATCCCTTCTCTCAACCTCTCAGCATGGTTGCTCCACTTCCTTCCTTAGCCAGGCTTCCTTTGATCTCTAACCCTGTTAGAGACATCATAGTAGCTTCCTTAAAATCCTCTACCAGGAGGATTTATACAAGCAAATGGGCGTTTCTCTTATTGGGCTAAAGCCAAGAATATCGATCCCTTCACTGCCCCAGTTCAGGCAGTTTTGGACTTCTTAGCGGAGATTTTTCATGCAGGCTCCTCTTCTTCCACAGTTAGAGTTCAACTGGCTGCTATCTCGAACTTTCATGTCGGGATCGCAGATCACAATATCATGTCCCATAGGCTTTGTAAAGCCTTCTTGAAAGGAATTTTCCTGCTAAAGCCTCCAATCAGGAATCCTCCTCCTCAATGGGATCTAAATTTAGTGCTGACATCCTTGATTCTTCCCCCATTCGAGTCAGCTGTTTCCTGCTCCCTAAAATTTCTTTCTTGGAAAACTTTATTCCTAGTAGCTATTACATCGGCCAGGAGGGTGTCTGAACTTCAAGCTCTTTCGGTTCGACCCCCCTACTTGGTCTTTCACAAGGACAGAGTATCATTGAGAACTAATCCGACCTTTTTGCCTAAGGTCGCCTCAAAGGCTAATTTGAATCAATCCATTGAACTCCCTGTATTTTTTCCAAACTATTCAAACAGATCGGAACAAAAATTACATTATCTTGATGTCCACCGCCAACTCAGATATTATTTGGACAGAACTAAACAATTCAGGAAATCCGATCAGCTCTTTGTTTCCTATGCAGATAACAGGAAAGGCCTTCCTGTTTCTAAAGTGACCTTATCTAGATGTCTGTCTTCTGTCATCTCTGAAATTTATCTGCTCAGGGGAAAACAGCTGTGCTCAAAACCTAAAGCACATTCAACTAGGAGCTTAGCTACTTCTACAGCCTTTCAAGCTAGACTTCCTTTAGACACTATTTGTGCAGCGCCACTTGGGCCACTCCTCATACTTTTGTTTCCCATTACAAATTGGACTTGGCCTCCAGGGACAGAGCCAGTTTTGGCTCTACAGTCCTCAAGAGTCTGTTCCATTGAGCCACCCAGGATAGAGGTGCTAGGACGGTCCCATCAAGCAAGAATGAAGGCAAGATTGACAACTTAACATTAAGAAGTTATGTACCTACCATAACGTTCCATGTTAGTTGTCTTCTCGCCTTCTTTCTTGACCCTCCTCCTTCCCCAGGCCTGGACAGAGCTTTCTACAAGAGATTGTTATGCTGAAGACCATTCAGAACTGGTCCTTCTTTCTTCCTGTAGGCTTTCTTTCTTTCTTCCTTTGGGAAGTATTTATGCTTGGTGCTATTGCCCTTTGTCATCAAACGGGATCTGGGTACTTACCGCCTTGCATCATGGGATATGGGGCTGCCTCGAGCTGGTAAAAGTGACTCTCGAGCTTAGCAAGTGCCGAGTCGGAGCCGAGGATCGGCTCCGAACCCATCAAGCAAGAAAGAAGGCGAGAGAAGACAACTAACATGGAACGTTATGGTAGGTACATAACTTCTTATTTTGTTTCGTCAGTCCACAGAATATTTTCCAAAAAGTCTTGGGGATCATCAAGATGTTTTTTTGGCAAATGTGAGATGCACCCTTATGTTCTTTTTGGTGCAGTGTTTTTTGCCTTGGAACTCTGCCATGCATGCCATTTTGCCCAGTCTCTCATTATGGTTGAGTCATGAGCACTGACCTTAATTGAGGCAAGTGAGGCCTGCAGTTCTTTAGATGTTGTTCTGGGTTCTTTTGTGACCTCTTGGATGAGTCGTTGCTGCTCTCTTGGGGTAATTTTTGTAGGCTGGCCACTCCTGGGAAGGTTCACCACTCTTCCATGTTTTCTCCATTTTTGGATAATGGCTCTCACCATGGTTCACCAGAGTCCCAAAGTTTTAGAAATGACTTTGTAACCTTTTCAGACTGGTAGATGTCAATTAGTTTGTTTCTCATCTGTTCCGGAATTTCTTTAGATCGCGGCATGATGTCTTCCTTTTTGGGATATTTTGGCCTACTTCACTTTGTCTGACAGGTTATATTTAAGTGATTTCTTGATTCAAAAATGTTCTTCGTGTTTCACTGTTGCAGTCATTACATTTGGGTAATCTGCTGGCAGGTTGCCCTCAGTCGGCCTAAATTCCAAAGTCTTGGGTCCTGCGTCCGTTGCTGTCTTCTCTTCCATGACGTCAGGTCGTCAGGGGTATAAAACATGCAGCCGATGCCATTTTCTTTAGTTTTTCTTGCCGCGTGGTGCCCGAAGCAGAAGTATTTTGCAAGTGCCGGTCGGCTGACTACTGAAATATTCAAGTTTGAGTTTCAGAACTGAAGTCTTCACTAAAGCTAAGTACCCCGTTGGGGAATCTTTTTTTTTGCTTTTTACTAATGTCAGAAAAAGTTAATAATTGTATTATTTGTGAGAAGCAAATACCTCATAAGGATTTCCATTTATACTGTATTCCTTGCCTAGGCCCCAATCACAACGTGCCTTGCTGTCGGTTTTGTGCTAGATTTAACCAACGCACTATTAAGCGTCGGTATATTTTTGCATCTAAGTATTTTGGAAACAGATTTAAATACCCAGAAATGTCGTCAGATAGCAATCCGACTACCGGAGTACATAAAAAATGCAAAGAAAAGGACAGAGAAAGGCAGTCGAGATCCAAAACTGACGAAGAAGCTTCTCCTAAGCCAGTCGTCGGTACTCAGTGAGACGCTTTCACAGCCCCTGATACCCGCTACCTTCAAGTTGCAGGCCTCTACCGATACCCATGTGGAGTCTGGCATGCCTCAAGATACTCAAGGTATTGGACTGACAGATGTATCTCCCTCAGATGGGCCCGGAGCCGCTGAGCAGGCACCGGCTTCTGAGGGTGTTTTCAGACCTCAACATTTGTATATCAAACCGATGACAGCTGCAAAACCAAAGACAAAAGCAACTTCTAAAACTAAAAAACAGACGCATGAGCCACATGCACAGGCCTATATGCCTAAAAAAACAGATGATCAAAATGGCTGAAGACCTTTTACCTTGGTCAGGGGTACCCATCCCCCTCCAGATAAGAAGCCTAGGCAAGACACTGATTATGAATCTTAAGATCAGGTTTCTATTTCTTCTGATTCCTCTTCTGATCAGGAATTATCTATACCTCCCTATGAGGATTCTGATGCTGAGGAGTCTATTCCATCTGCATCTCCTCCTGAGGATTATTCATTTGGAGAAACCTTGCATACTTTGAGGGAGCATTTTCACTGGGAGAGTCAAGACTTCTCAGAATCAAAAATCACTGGGAGAGTCAAGACTTCTCAGAATCAAAAAAGAGGCTCAGGGATTTCCTTCTTCTCCCTCAGCACAAGCCATTAGCCATTCCCCCTGTTTTACACATTGTGGATAATGTGTTTTCGGAATCAAGCTTGACCTCTGACTCCTTACCTCTGGCTCCCAATAAGCCTGACAGATATTACAGGGTCCCTGACTCACATAAATTTTTATTTAGAAACCCTGCTGCTGATCCTGAAACTATTTCACAGGGTCCAAAGGGAGTTAAGGCCTCAACAGCAAAAAATCCTACCCCCTCTAACAGAGATTCAAGGGCACTGGGCAAATGGGGAAAAAGGTTTATACGTCTGCAACCTTGGCAATCAGGCCCTTAAACTGTCAATTTCATATGCTTAATTACCAACAACATGTTATGGGATTGCTGAAACAGAAAATGATGTTGATTTCAGAATGTGCAGAAAATAAAGAATTGCAGGAATTATTGCATGCAGCTGAACAAGTTGGAAAGCATACTTTGCCATGTGGTTTTGATTCTTTAGAGGCCTCCTGCAGGGCCGCAGTTACTGGATCTGTGATTAGGAGGCATGCCTGGTTAAAGGAACAAAATTTGCCTGATCATGTTAAAGCTAAATTGCTAGATGCACCTTTACAGCATGATTCTCTGTTTGGTATTAAGGCAGAAGAGGTTTTAAAGAAAATGGAAGACAAAGCTAAGTCTATGCAAACTGTTAAAGACTTCTTACAAGTGCAGCCACCAAGATTCAGTAGACACTGGCCTACAAAAATGTGGTCCTTTCCTGTGTCAAACAGAGCTCAAAGGGGCAAATCCAGACGCCCTAAGGGTTCCAGATACCAGGCGCAAGACTCAAAACAGGTCAAAGCAATGGGGCACATCCACCTCCATATCTGGAGGAGATAAAGCGCACACCTACAGAAAGCAATCCCAATGACTTCCCTCTACCTACACCAAACACTTATCTTTTGGCAGCACCATAGGGGGAAAAGTAGCACTTTTTGCTCAAAATTGGCAGTTAGACACAGGACAAGTGGGTAGTAAACATCGTATCACAGGGATACAGATTCCATTTCCACACTCTGCCAAGGGCAAATAGTTGGCCAGGTCTGCCAAGAAATCAATGGGCAGAGGCACAGAAACAGGTTACACCCTTCATGGATATGGGGGCCATTCAGACAGTACCAGAACAGGAAAAAGGACAACGTTTTTACTCAAGACTGTTCTTGGTACCCAGAAAGGACAAGGCCTGGCGGCCAATACTGGATTTATCGATTTTGAACACATACTTGGACATTCCAAAATTCAAAATGCTGACTTTGCAGCAGCTTCTGCCCATGCTGGGCAAGAATGCTTGGCTGGTGACATTAGACCTAAAAGAGGCATACCTGCATGTCCCAATAAGACAGTCGTGCAGAAGATACCTCAGATTCAAGGCTGGCTTAATGCATTACCAATTCTCTGCACTGCCCTTTGGCTTATCTACTGTGCCCAGGGTCTTTACAAAGTGCCTGGCACCAGTAATTGCATTTTGCAGACAAAGAAGTATACAAATATATCCTTACTTAGACGACTGTCTCATTCAAGCAGAGAACGAGGACACTCTTCTTCAACACCTGGCATTTGTGAAAAGGCTTCTAACATGCATAGGGTACACAATAAACGAAAAGAAATCACAATTGGTACCCTCTCAAAAGATAACATTCCTGGGTGCAAGCTTGAATACAACTGCCCAGATGGCTTACCTCACTCCAGACAAACAAAAGCAACTGACTACTTACTTCAAACTGATGGCAACAAAAACCAAGTCTTCTGCAAGACAAATTCTGCAGGCTCTGGGCTACATGGCATCCTGCATCCTACTAATTCCATATGCAAGACTGCATATGAGAAAACTTCAATGGTACCTAAAAAGTTTATGGAGTCCACATTCACACAGTCTGGAAACAATGATTCCTCTCATTCCCTGCCTGCAACAGGAGTTTCTATGGTGGGTGAAGGTCTGTCACCAAAACATGGGACGGCCCTTCACTCTACCCCCTGCCAGCCAGACCTTAACAACAGATGCATCAGATTATGCCTGGGGGGCCCACATGGCAGGAAGATGCATTCAAGGCATATGGGCACCAAAACAAATGCATCTACATATCAAACCAGAAAGAGATGCTAGCTGTTCAAAATGCCCTAACAGCCTTCAAGGACTTATTTCATCCAGGACAACTAATGATAAAGATGGACAACACCACAGTCATGTGTTATATAAACAAGCAAGGGGGAACACACTCATACCCCCTTTGCAGATTAGCCATGGCACTGTGGGACACAGCTTTGACCTACCAAATACATCTTCAAGCTCAATTCCTGCCAGGAAAACAAAACACTCTGGCAGACAACTTAAGCAGAAACCTTATGGATCCTCACGAGTGGAAACTAAATCCACACGTCTTCAGCATGATAACAGAGAAATGGGGGAACCCAGACATAGATCTATTTGCCTCTCCTCAAAATTATCAATTGAAAAAATTCTGCACAAGGACTTATCACAGACAAGCATGGAAAGTGGACGCCCTATCCTTCAGTTGGAAAAACCTATCAGTTTACGTCTTTCCTCCTCTGCCTCTTCTACCCAAGGTCCTCCTAAAAGTCAGACAAGGGAAGCCAAAGATGATATTAATTGCCCCGGACTGGCCCCACCAATACTGGAACCCAATCCTAAGGAACTTGTCTCGATACCCAGCTTGGACCTTGCCTCAAAGACCACAACTACTGTCCCAGCAAAACAATCGGATCCTGCACAATCAACTACAGACTCTGAACCTGGCAGCATGGCTAATCATGTAATCATAAAAATGACACCTCTCAGTAAAGCGGTGACGGATGTCATTTTGGAAGTTAGAAGGTCTAGTACTAGAAAATCTTATGCTCACAAATGGAAGAGATTCTGTGCTTGGAATCAAGCACAAGGAACTGATACAGCAGAACCACATATTCCTCCGATACTGCAATACTTAACTGAGATGCTTGACAAAGGCCTATCTTTCTCATCAATCAAAATCCATGCCTCTGCCATTCTGGCTCAGTACAATACAGAGCCACCAATCTTTTCTCATCCTTTACTAAAGCAGTATCTTAGAGGAGCAAAAAATTTAAGGCCTCCTAGAAGATCGCCACTACCTGCATGGAACCTCAATTAAGTGTTGGAAAAGCTCACCCTGCCTCCATTTGAACCAGCTGCTACAGCTGATATTAAGTTCTTATCGTGGAAGACAGCTCTGCTACTAGCAATTACTTCAGCAAGAAGAGTCTCAGAGCTACAGGCCCTCATGGCTGTAGAGCCTTTTATCATTTTTTTACCCAGACAGGGTGTCTCTCAGGACAAATCTTACTTTTATGCCTAAAGTGGTTTCCATTGTGACTCTTAACCAAACAATTCATCTGCCAACATTTTATCCAAATCCGCAGAACAAAGGGGAGAGAATTCTGCATTCATTGGACGTACACCGACAGCTAAGATTCTACTTGAGCAGGACTAAAGCTCCTAGAAAAACTGAGCAATTACTAGTGTCATAAGCTGCAGGATCAGAAGGAAAGGGTATTTCAAAGCAGACTATTTCAAAGTGGATAAGCCACTGCATCCGTTTCTGCTACTTACACCATGGTAAACCTGTGCCCAAGGGCATTAGGTCTCATTCCACCAGAGCTGCAGCTACTTCAGCAGCCTTTCTCAGAGGAGTACCAACCAATGACATTCTAGAGGCTGCTACTTGGAGTTCTGTTCACACCTTTACAAAGCATTACCATTTGCCTCTCTACTCTAGGTCCAGGGCAGGCTTTGCAGCTGCAGTGCTGCAGGGCCTTATAGCCGCACCTAATGCTGTTTAGCTCCAGCCTCCCAACCATAGCTTTGGGATTCTACCCAAATGTAATGACTGCAACAGTGAAACACGAAGAACATAGTACAGTTGTGTACACTTGCCATAAATGTAGATGTTCGAGTGTATTCACTGTTGTAGTCCAAGTTACCCTCCCGCCATCCCCGTCATTCTAAAGTTTATCTTTCCTTCTCTATCTTCTACAACCTATGTGGTGTATTTGCTTGTAGATGAAGGTAAAGTTTATATTGATGCATGAATATATATATATATATATATATATATATATATATATATATATATATATATAAATAATATTGCTACCTTTTTGGGGGCACCTGACATCGGGGGCAAGAAAAACTAAAGAAAATGGCGTCGGCTGCATGTTTTATACCCCCTGACGACCTGACATCATAGAAGAGAAGACAGCAACCGATGCAGGAACCAAAACTTTTTAATTCAGGCCGACTGAGGGCAACCTGCCAGCAGATTACCCAAATGTAATGACTGCAACAGTGAATACACTCGCAACATCTACATTTTTGGTAAGTGTACACAACTGTACTGTCTGGCAGTAATCAAGCCTGGGTGTGGCTAGTTAAACTGAACTCAGCTTTTCCAAAAATGTGATTAACCACAGTTACTTCATGATTTAACAGGGGGGCAATTACTTTTTCAAGCAGGGCCATGTAGGCTTGGGTAGTTTTTTTCCTTAATAAATAAAATCATCACTTAAAAACTGCATTTTATGTTTACTTGGGTTATCTTTGTCTAATATTTAAATTTGTTTGATGATCTGAAACATTTAAGTGTGACAAACATGCAAAAAAAATAAGAAGTCAGGAAGGGAGCAAATACTTTTTCATTGCACTGTAAGTTATGTATAATGATGTTGTGATCCTATCTCGCCTACATTCTGACTGATGGGTTCGGAGCCGATCCCTGCTCCCGACTGCACGCTTATGCCAAAGAGCGAAGTCTCTTATTGGCTGAGCTTACTATATCCCAGGATGCACCACTACCAGTCCCCCAGATCTCGTTTGCCGCTAACAAGTGAAGACGTGGTCTCGAGCTGGCTGAGCTAAGTAGTGATTAATTTCACTAGTTTTTCTGTCAGGAATTTCTTTTTTCTATAACAAAAGCTGTTTTAACAGCTATTCTTGTGTTTAGAGTGAGTTTGGTGAAATTTACTTGGTAAATTCTTGTGTTGTGAGTGTTGACTAGGAGTACCTCTTGTGTGGAAAGGCCTTTCCCGGTCTTTTTGATTGTAGGTGACTTCTGTTTTGTTTAGGGATCTCGGATCCTTTATACTATTGATAGTTTCTCTTTCTTGTAAAGAAGGACTAAGAAGAGAGAATTTCTTTCTAATTACAGTGTTTGTACTGTGTTTTGGGCTTTAATTCACCGGAATGTCTCAGGTACCTAGGCCTTCAGGCTTTAAAAAGTGCACCAAGTGCAACTTTAAAATGTCTATCACAGATGACCACTCTCTCTGTGTTTATTGTTTGGGAGCAAAACATTTGCAGGAGTCCTGCAGCGTGTGTCACGCTTTTTCCTCGAGGGTCCTCCAAGAGAGGAAAAATAAACTCATATTAAAAGGTCTTATAAAACCCTCCTTTGAAGAAGCTTTAGCATCCTCTCCTTCTCCTGCTAAAAAGAAAAGGGCGTCGGCTCCGACCAGTCCGTCGGATCCGACCGCCAAAAGACATAGGCAGGTTTCTCCTTCGGCTCCAAGGACTTGGAGCCGAGGGCGAACGTCTGCCTCGATGCCACCAGTCTCGACTCCTCTGGCTTGAGCCGATGGCTGGGGCATCGAGGCGGTCACCGTCGGCTCCACTGGTCTCGGGCCGACAAAGGTTGTCCGCTCAGACACTTCCTCCTCGGCGAAGTCCTCCTCGGCACTGATGGAAACTAGTGTGGGTATTCCTTCGGGCGCCGATAGTCATCGAGTCGCCTCGGACCCGGTCCCCTAGCCCCTTGGGGCCGTTGGAGAGGCCATCTCGAACCCGTTCAGTATCCTCTAGGTCATCGAGGATGTCAGATTCGGACATAGACAGGGTGCTCCAAAGACTGTTCCAGTCCCCAGTCTTTCAAAAATTTGTTTCGGCTCCGACCCAGTTGGCTTCGGAGCCGACAGCCCATGCCCATGTCATTGCCATTCCTCCTCTGACCGCTTCGGCTCCGTCGGAGCAGGTGCTGTCGGAGCCGGTAGAGGTCTTAGAGTCGGCTCCGACCCTTACTCCAACCTCGGCCTTCGGGTCCGAGTTTGGTACACGGACTTCTTCGGCTGGACCTGGGGGTGATGTTTGGGACCTATGCTGTCGGTTCCGAGCCTCCCTCTCGGTGCTTTGCGGGACTTCCGTCTGCTGTCATGGCTCCGGGGACCGGACACACCCAGGATTCTGGGGGTCCGGCTTTCAGAGCTATGAGGAGTGCCTTGGCCAAGTCTTCTTGCCATCTCTCCGGCTTTACCGGCACCTTCCCTGGGCGTGGAGACTGGGTCTTTGGCAGTTCCCTGTCCTTAGGCAGCGGAGCCCCTGGGCCTGAGGTTACCCCCATTGGGGTTCCCTCCTCCTGAGGGTTCTTCGAGTTGTCTTCAGAGGAGCCCCAAGGAAGAGATCGTGCAAGAGGAAGCACGTGGACTCCCCAGTCTATTACATCGGACACTGATCTTGATGATGCGGAGGGGTCCCAGTCGCCCCTCGGATGATGTCTCATTTGCAGACATCTTAGAGATCCTCAAACAACGAGGCGGCTGGATATCCAAACCCCCCTCTGCTGATGAGTCAGTGCTTCTCAAGGCCTTTGGGGCTCAGCCCTCCGCCTCCTGGGTGTCTCCGCCCTTTGACGAGCTTCTGGATTTAGTTTGTCGGAGGGCGTGGGAACATCCAGATACCGTGGAACCAGTCCCTTCTCGCCCTAACAAATTTTTGTCTGCCCCACCCGAGAAGGAGTTCCTGACTAAAGGCGTGGCTGTAGATGCCATGGTGGTGGCATCTGCTACACAACAGGTCGTGGCAGAGGCTTCAACGTCCGTCCATCCTCCTAATAAGGAGTCTAGGAGCATGGACCGCATGCGGGGCGTACCCTGACTTCAGCGGCCTTTACTTTAAGGTCCCTGAATTATTTGGCACATTTTACTAGGCTTCAGAGGGATCTGGTCAAGGAGCTGTCAGATTCCCTCTCAGGTAACCTACCTGAGCAGCTAACCCAGTCGGTTAGCTCTCAGTTGGCTATCCTTGCTTCAATTTCTAACTCGTCCATGAGGCTCATTTCATATGCGGCCGAAGGGGCGGTAAGCGGCAGGCACAGGCGTGGCTCTCGGAGACAAGCCTGGCTCCGTTGTGTCATTTTATGGAGGCCTTCAAGTCTTCCTTCACGGCGCTCCTTTGATGGGTCCTCTTTGTTTGGACCTAAGGTTAAAGACACTCTTACCTGTGAGCAAGAAGGAAAAACTTTATCTGCCGTGGTGCATCGTTATTCCACTCCTTTCGGCCTTATCCCAAGGCTAAAGGAGGAGGAAGATGTGGTTCCGCAAATCACGTAAGTTTTTCCATCAACAGCAGGAAGATTCCCTTCCAGAGGCAGAGGACGGGAAATTTTTCTGGGAGACGCCGTCCCAGAGGCGGCAGAGGGCCCGCAATTCTGGAGACCATGAGTCCTTTCGTGGCTCTTCAGCCTCCCACACTTCATGAGGGATTGCCCGGCTGTGCTGCTCGAGCCAGTCGGGTGCCGTTGCCAAGCACCTAAAAGCCTGGGAGTCAATCACTCAGGACAGATGGGTGCTTCGGATTATTGCCGGAGGTTACACCATTCCCTTCACACACTCACCCCCACCGTCCAAAAATCCCGGACCCACCACCCAGTCAAAGGGAAATTGCAGCCGCAGGCGTTAAAGCTGCTAGAAAAGGAGTCATCAACCGGTCCCCACAGACCAGATCGGATCCGGAAATTACTCAAGGTTCTTTTAGTGCCAAAAGACAGGGGACCTGAGACCAATATTGGATCTCAGCAGACTAAACCAATCCGTCACGAAATCCAAATTCGAATGGTCACGTTACAATCCATTCTCCCATTATTGGAGAAGGATGTTTGGATGTGCTCCATAGATCTCAAGGGCGCCTATTATCACATACCGATACATCGGGCGTCCAGGAAGTATCTGCGCTTCAGCCTAGGAGACAGTCATTTCCAATTTTGTGCTCTGCCCTTTGGTCTCACCACAGCCCCAGGGTGTTCACCAAATGTTTGGCAGTAGTAACTGCTCACCTGAGGAGTCTTGGATTCCAAGTGTTTCCCTATCTGGACGACTGGCTCCTGACTGCCACCACCAGTCATCTACTAATGGACAACCTCAAAGCCACCTTTTCCTGGGTGCTACCCTGGGAATTACATTCAATTGGTCAAAGTCTGTCTTGCTGCCCTCTCAGCATAAGGTTCATAGGAGCAGAGATAGACTCAAAATTGATGCGTTTTCTTCCTACCGAAAGGATCCAAACTTTACAAGGCCAAGTTCAAGCCCTGCTTTCAAGATCCAAGGCCCCAGCCAGGATGGTCCTGCAACTTTTAGGCTCGATGTCTGCCACGGTTCTTCTAGTTCCTCTGGCAAGATTGCACATGAGGATTCTTCAGTGGCTATTATCGACTCAATGGTCCTTTCAGGATCTTCCCTCAATCACCCCATTATGATTACAGAAACGTGCAAACGGGACCTTCGCTGGTGGCTTCAGACATCCAATCTAAATCAGGGAAGTCCTTTTGTTATTCCCCCTCCAGTGGTCACCCTGACGACAGATGCCTCCCAGACAGGGTGGGGGGGGGCATTGTCTGGGCAGGTTAGTTCAGGGTTCCTGGCTTCCAGGCGAATCTTTTCTCCACATCAATGTATTGGAGATGAGGGCTGTACTTCTGTCCCTACAGGCCTTACACAAGTTTCTCCTCAGGGCATCATCGCCATCCACACAGACAACATGTCGGTGGTCTGGTATCTAAACAAACAAGGAGGGACCAGATCTTACCCCCTTTGCAGAGAGGCCATGAGGGTGTGGGAATGGGCTGTAGCTACCAGCCGTTTCTTGGTAGCGACTCACATTCGGGAAATCAAATATATTGGCAGACAGATTAAGCAGGACAATTCTCTCTCCTCACGAGTGGTCCCTGAACAAACAGTAGCAGCTCAGGTTTTCAGAAGATGGGGGGCCGTGCTGCGACCTGTTTGCAACACCACAAAATACAAAGTGCAAAAGGTTCTTCACCTTGACTCCACATCAGGGGGAAGCAGCTATGGATGCTCTAGCACAACCTTGGCCAACAGGGCTACTTTATGCCTTTCCTCCGATTCCACTTCTCCCCAAAGTCATACAGAAAGCTTCTCAATTGGGGTCCACAATGATACTAATTGCTCCGCACTGGCCTCGTCAGGTATGGTTTCCCTACCTGAAGAAACATGCGGTGGACGATCCGTGGGTTTTAGATCTAACTCCGGATCTGCTAATTCATCAGTCGGGGCGACAACACCAGTCCCTTCACACTTTGAAGTTGACAGCTTGGCTCCTCCACTTCCGACCTTAGTTAGAAATCACACCTTAGACCCGGAAGTTATTCTCATTTTATCTTCGGCCCACAAACCCACCACTAAGAAATTGTACCTCAGTAAGTGGAAGAGGTTTGCTATCTGGGCTCAACTCAGGGGCTTAGACCCTATCACTGCCCCGATCCCAGAGGTTTTGAAATTTTTAACATCCTTGTTTAATCAAGGATCTTCAGTATCTACTATTAAAGTCCAACTGGCAGCTATCTCTAAATTTCACGAATCCATGGATCCACCGTTGATGAGCAGCAGACTATGCAAAACTTTCATTAAAGGTGCGGGGCTGTTAAGACCACCAGTTTTTCATCCTGCGCCTCCGTGGGATCTTGATTTGGTGCTTCATGCATTAACATCTTCCCCTTTCGAACCGGCTGCTACATGTGAGTTAAAATATCTGTCTTGGAAAACTGCCTTCTTAGTTGCAATTACCTCTGCAAGAAGAGTTTCAGAGCTTCAAGCCCTATCTATCAAACCACCGTACTTGATTTTTCACAAGGATAGAGTATCACTTAGGCCTAACCCATCCTTTGTCCCAAAGGTCTGTTCTAATCTCTGTCTCCAACAATCTCTAGAGCTACCAGTTTTCTTTCCAAAATTCTCCAATGAAGCAGAATACACTCTCCATAAATTGGATGTTCACAGGCAATTGCGCTTCTATCTAGACAGGACTCAGCAAATTCAGTAAATCAGACCAGTTGTTTGTGTCCTTCTCAGACAATAAATTGGGTAAAACCATCACAAAAGCTACTATCTCCAAATGGATTAGAGATTGTATAACTCAGGCTTATTCCTCTTCAAATAAGCAACTTACAACATCTATCAAAGCCCACTCTACCAGAGCTATGGCTACTTCTATAGCCTTTCATTCCAAGCTCGCTATTTCTGAGATTTGTGCTGCGGCTACTTGGTCCAATCCGCACACTTTCATTTCCCACTATAAATTGGATGTGGCATCTAAAGGCGAGCATCATTTGGTTCCACGGTACTCAGGAGTGTTTTCCAGTGAGCCACCCAGGATTCAGGTGCTAGGGACGCTGTCCCATCAGTCAGAATGTAGGCGAGATAGGATCACATAACATCTTTTAGTTATGTACTCACCATAACTTCAGATGTTTGGGATCCATCTACATTCCTAATACCCACCCTCCTTCCCCGGCCTTGGAGATCAGAAGAGATTGAATGGTTTTGAGTTCTACTGTTTTATCTTGTTTCTTCTGACGATGTTATATAAGCAGTGCTTGCATGTGTGCATGTATGCGGACAAACTAGATCTGGGGGACTGGTAGTGGTGCATCCTGGGATATAGTAAGCTCAGCCAATAAGAGACTTTGCTCTTTGGCATGGCGTGCGAGGAGCCGAGGGATCGGCTCCGAACCCATCAGTCAGAATGTAGGCGAGATGGATCCCAAACATCTGAAGTTATGGTGAGTACATAACTAAAAGTTTGCCACTACAGTTGTTTCAGTGATGTCTGTGATGTATAATGTTTGCAACTAAAGTGGTGTCATTTTGTTTGTTTTTCATTTATATAAATGTAAGATTGACTATATTGTATGTGAAAATTTAATAAAGATATTTGTTGAAAAAAAGGAATACTGGGCGAGCAAAGGAGTATAACTAAGGAATGATTTTTTTTAACTGGGATACAAGATGTAAATTGCCTATACTTGGTAAGGCCCTGTTATGCTTAATTCAGGTGGCTGACAAAAAGCAATTACTAGAAAATGGAAATGGAGGTCTAAACCAACCATGATTGGAAGTAATGAATAATGTAACAGAGATAAAAGAACAGGAAGAGATTTCTTTAGAAAAGGGTAGGAGTAAATTACATAGTAAAAATGGAAATTGTGGGGACTGTATGTGCAGAAAAAATGTTTTGGAGGAGGAATGAGGTGTGAGAGATGGCAGAAATTGAAGTTTATTTAATGTATCAATTATATTAGATAAAACAATGTACGTGATGTATAATGTTTACAAAGGTGAACTTGTTAATATGGCTTGATTGCTTTTATATAAATGGTAGTTTGTGTCTCCAGTGATAATTCAATAAAGGTGTTTTCTTAAAAAAAGAACAAGTATCAAGACCGACTGTTTCTAGATGGCTGTCTCTTATTTCTTTCTGATGGTCTCACCTTATTACATCATTTCCAGACAGGGTCAGAGCTCACTGTACAAGGGCTTGGGATTCTTCTTTGGCTTTTTGGAAAGGGGCAGACTCAAGAAGTATTGTAGAGAAGGAAATTTAGTCCACTGTACATACATTCACAAAGCTTTAGAAAACTGGATTCCTTTTCCAGGTCCAGAGCATTCTTTGCTAGGACTGTGTTCCAGGGGTGGCTAGATTCTTAAATTCCTTCCTCCCTCTGTGTAATCCTAAGCTTTGATAATCCATCCATATGTTTATAGGTTGGTACTAGGCTATCGGCCCTAGGGCCTATACAAGCCTAGCCATAATAATTCCCTGGCTATTTCTTCCCACAGTATTTAATTCCCTGGACTCCTGTCTAGCAGGGTGACTGACGTGATTCCTGGGGTGAATTTCCGATCTCAAATCCAATCATCAAGGTTCCTTTTGAAGAGGGCCAAAGAGGCGTTCTGCTTGACATGTATGGGCAGTCTATTCCAGAGTCTGGGGAGTCCCTGTGTCAGGAACCTTTCCCTCCAGCACGTTTTGTTCATTGTGATGATAAGGTTTAGATCCCTGGAGCGTGTGTCTTTGAGGGATTGGGATTTATTTAAGTTTAGCATGTCCAGCAGCTCTGGGTTTGACATGGCCCTGTATGTTAAGCAAAGAGTGCCTCTGAGTAGACAATATGCAACAGAGTATAGGTGGAGTTTTTTTTAGATGGTCAGCATAGGGCATCTGCTTTAGACCTGTGATTCTTTTAGTGAGGTATTTCTGTGGCCTTTCCAGTTGTTGCAGATGTCTTCAGAGGTACATACCAAATGGGGCGTTGTATTCTATAATGGGTCTAATGAGGGATGAGTACAGTGGGACAATGACCTCCTTTTTTCTGGATGAAAAGCCCTTAGTGATGAGGTGTGCCACATAGAAGAATTTCCTGACTGTTGTGGCAATGTGGATGTTCTTCATCTCACATTGCTGCAGTCCTTACACTTGGGTATAGCGCTGTCCTCGGTCGGCCCGAATACCAAAGTATATGGCTGACGCCGGTCATGGCGCATTAAACTGACGCCAGGACGTCAGGGTATAAATGCGCATGACCGACGTCATATCCTCAGTCTTTTTTGCCGCGTGGTCCGATGCAGAAGCAAATTTGCGAGTGCAGGTTGGCGTCCTGAGATTTTCCGAAACCGGAGTTTCAGACCGAATCCAAGTTGGCTAAGTACCCGTTAGAATATTTTGGTTTTTCTTGCCTCAGTATTTCACTGGATCTCAGAAAAAGTAAATAACTGTATTTCTTCGGGGAAACAGATACCACATAGGGACTACCACAGCTTGTGTATACCGTGTTTAGGGCCTGAGCACGACGTTGTTGGGTGTTCCTCTTGCGCTAGATTTGAATCAAGCTTGACCTCTGACTCCTTACCTCTGGCTCCCAGTAAGCCTGACAGATATTACAGGTCCCTGACTCACATAAATTTTTATTTAGAAACCCTGCTGCTGATCCTGAAACTATTTCACAGGGTTCAAAGGGAATTAAGGCCTCAACAGCAAAAATCCTACCCCTCTAACAGAGATTCAAGGGCACTGGGCAAATGGGGAAAAAGGTTTATCGTCTGCAACCTTGGCAATCAGGCCCTTAAACTGTCAATTTCATATGCTTAATTACCAACAACATGTTATGGGATTGCTGAAACAGAAAATGATGTTGATTTCAGAATGTGCAGAAAATAAAGAATTGCAGGAATTATTGCATGCAGCTGAACAAGTTGGAAAGCATACTTTGCCATGTGGTTTTGATTCTTTAGAGGCCTCCTGCAGGGCCGCAGTTACTGGATCTGTGATTAGGAGGCATGCCTGGTTAAAGGAACAAAATTTGCCTGATCATGTTAAAGCTAAATTGCTAGATGCACCTTTACAGCATGATTCTCTGTTTGGTATTAAGGCAGAAGAGGTTTTAAAGAAAATGGAAGACAAAGCTAAGTCTATGCAAACTGTTAAAGACTTCTTACAAGTGCAGCCACCAAGATTCAGTAGACACTGGCCTACAAAAATGTGGTCCTTTCCTGTGTCAAACAGAGCTCAAAGGGGCAAATCCAGGCGCCCTAAGGGTTCCAGATACCAGGCAAGACTCAAAACAGGTCAAAGCAATGGGGCACATCCACCTCCATATCTGGAGGAGATAAAGCGCACACCTACAGAAAGCAATCCCAATGACTTCCCTCTACCTACACCAAGCACTTATCTTTTGGCAGCACCATAGGGGGAAAAGTAGCACTTTTGCTCAAAATTGGCAGTTAGACACAGGACAAGTGGGTAGTAAACATCGTATCACAGGGATACAGATTCCATTTCCACACTCTGCCAAGGGCAAATAGTTGGCCAGGTCTGCCAAGAAATCAATGGGCAGAGGCACAGAAACAGGTTACACCCTTCATGGATATGGGGGCCATTCAGACAGTACCAGAACAGGAAAAAGGACAACGTTTTACTCAAGACTGTTCTTGGTACCCAGAAAGGACAAGGCCTGGCGGCCAATACTGGATTTATCGATTTTGAACACATACTTGGACATTCCAAAATTCAAAATGCTGACTTTGCAGCAGCTTCTGCCCATGCTGGGCAAGAATGTGGCTGGTGACATTAGACCTAAAGAGGCATACCTGCATGTCCCAATAAGACAGTCGTGCAGAAGATACCTCAGATTCAAGGCTGGCTTAATGCATTACCAATTCTCTGCACTGCCCTTTGGCTTATCTACTGTGCCCAGGGTCTTTACAAAGTGCCTGGCACCAGTAATTGCATTTTGCAGACAAAGAAGTATACAAATATAACGTTACTTAGACTACTGTCTCATTCAAGCAGAGAACGAGGACACTCTTCTTCAACACCTGGCGTTTGTGAAAAGGCTTCTAACATGCATAGGGTACACAATAAACGAAAAGAAATCACAATTGGTACCCTCTCAAAAGATAACATTCCTGGGTGCAAGCTTGAATACAACTGCCCAGATGGCTTACCTCACTCCAGACAAACAAAAGCAACTGACTACTTACTTCAAACTGATGGCAACAAAAACCAAGTCTTCTGCAATACAAATTCTGCAGGCTCTGGGCTGCATGGCATCCTGCATCCTACTAATTCCATATGCAAGACTGCATATGAGAAAACTTCAATGGTACCTAAAAACTTTATGGAGTCCACATTCACACAGTCTGGAAACAATGATTCCTCTCATTCCCTGCCTGCAACAGGAGTTTCTATGGTGGGTAAAGGTCTGTCACCAAAACATGGGACGGCCCTTCACTCTACCCCTGCCAGCCAGACCTTAACAACAGATGCATCAGATTATGCCTGGGGGGCCCACATGGCAGGAAGATGCATTCAAGGCATATGGGCACCAAAACAAATGCATCTACATATCAAACCAGAAAGAGATGCTAGCTGTTCAAAATGCCTAACAGCCTTCAAGGACTTATTTCATCCAGGACAACTAATGATAAAGATGGACAACACCACAGTCATGTGTTATATAAACAAGCAAGGGGAACACACTCATACCCCTTTGCAGATTAGCCATGGCACTGTGGGACACAGCTTTGACCTACCAAATACATCTTCAAGCTCAATTCCTGCCAGGAAAACAAAACACTCTGGCAGACAACTTAAGCAGAAACCTTATGGATCCTCACGAGTGGAAACTAAATCCACACGTCTTCAGCATGATAACAGAGAAATGGGGAACCCAGACATGAATCTATTTGCCTCTCCTCAAAATTATCAATTGAAAAAATTCTGCACAAGGACTTATCACAGACAAGCATGGAAAGTGGTCGCCCTATCCTTCAGTTGGAAAAACCTATCAGTTTACGTCTTTCCTCCTCTGCCTCTTCTACCCAAGGTCCTCCTAAAGTCAGACAAGGAAGCCAAAGATGATATTAATTGCCCGGACTGGCCCCACCAATACTGGAACCCAATCCTAAGGAACTTGTCTCGATACCCAGCTTGGACCTTGCCTCAAAGACCACAACTACTGTCCCAGCAAAACAATCGGATCCTGCACAATCAACTACAGACTCTGAACCTGGCAGCATGGCTAATCATGTAATCATAAAAATGACACCTCTCAGTAAAGCGGTGGCCGGATGTCATTTTGGAAGTTAGAAGGTCTAGTACTAGAAAATCTTATGCTCACAAATGGAAGAGATTCTGTGCTTGGAATCAAGCACAAGGAACTGATACAGCAGAACCACATATTCCTCCGATACTGCAATACTTAACTGAGATGCTTGACAAAGGCCTATCTTTCTCATCAATCAAAATCCATGCCTCTGCCATTCTGGCTCAGTACAATACAGAGCCACCAATCTTTTCTCATCCTTTACTAAAGCAGTATCTTAGAGGAGCAAAAAATTTAAGGCCTCCTAGAAGATCGCCACTACCTGCATGGAACCTCAATTAAGTGTTGGAAAAGCTCACCCTGCCTCCATTTGAACCAGCTGCTACAGCTGATATTAAGTTCTTATCGTGGAAGACAGCTCTGCTACTAGCAATTACTTCAGCAAGAAGAGTCTCAGAGCTACAGGCCCTCATGGCTGTAGAGCCTTTTATCATTTTTTTACCCAGACAGGGTGTCTCTCAGGACAAATCTTACTTTTATGCCTAAAGTGGTTTCCATTGTGACTCTTAACCAAACAATTCATCTGCCAACATTTTATCCAAATCCATGAGAACAAAGGGAGAGAATTCTGCATTCATTGGACGTACACCGACAGCTAAGATTCTACTTGAGCAGGACTAAAGCTCCTAGAAAAACTGAGCAATTACTAGTGTCATAAGCTGCAGGATCAGAAGGAAAGGGTATTTCAAAGCAGACTATTTCAAAGTGGATAAGCCACTGCATCCGTTTCTGCTACTTACACCATGGTAAACCTGTGCCCAAGGGCATTAGGTCTCATTCCACCAGAGCTGCAGCTACTTCAGCAGCCTTTCTCAGAGGAGTACCAACCAATGACATTCTAGAGGCTGCTACTTGGAGTTCTTTTCACACCTTTACAAAGCATTACCATTTGCCTCTCTACTCTAGGTCCAGGGCAGGCTTTGCAGCTGCAGTGCTGCAGGGCGTATAGCACCTAATGCTGTTTAGCTCCAGCCTCCCAACCCATAGCTTTGGGATTCTACCCAAATGTAATGACTGCAACAGTGAAACCACGGTTAACAGAGTACATTTGTGTACACTTACCACAAATGTAGATGTTCGATTGTATTCACTGTTGCAGTCAAGTTACCCTCCCGCCATCCCGTCATTCTAAAGTTTATCTTTCCTTCTCTATCTTCTACAACCTATGTGGTGTATTTGCTTGTAGATGAAGGTAACGTTTATATTGATGCATGAATATATATATATATATATATATATATATATATATATATATATATAAATAATATTGCTACCTTTTTGGGGGCACCTGACATCGGGGCAAGAAAAACTAAAGAAAATGGCGTCGGCTGCATGTTTTATACCCCCTGACGACCTGACATCATAGAAGAGAAGACAGCAACCGATGCAGGAACCAAAACTTTTTAATTCAGGCCGACTGAGGGCAACCTGCCAGCAGATTACCCAAATGTAATGACTGCAACAGTGAATACACTGCAACATCTACATTTTTGGTAAGTGTACACAACTGTACTGTCTGGCAGTAATCAAGCCTGGGTGTGGCTAGTTAAACTGAACTCAGCTTTTCCAAAAATGTGATTAACCACAGTTACTTCATGATTTAACAGGGGGGCAATTACTTTTTCAAGCAGGGCCATGTAGGCTTGGGTAGTTTTTTTCCTTAATAAATAAAATCATCACTTAAAAACTGCATTTTATGTTTACTTGGGTTATCTTTGTCTAATATTTAAATTTGTTTGATGATCTGAAACATTTAAGTGTGACAAACATGCAAAAAAAATAAGAAGTCAGGAAGGGAGCAAATACTTTTTCATTGCACTGTAAGTTATGTATAATGTTTGCCACTACAGTTGTTTCAGTGATGTCTGTGATGTATAATGTTTGCAACTAAAGTGGTGTCATTTTGTTTGTTTTTCATTTATATAAATGTAAGATTGACTATATTGTATGTGAAAATTTAATAAAGATGTTTGTTGAAAAAAAGGAATACTGGGCGAGCAAAGGAGTATAACTAAGGAATGATTTTTTTTTAACTGGGATACAAGATGTAAATTGCCTATACTTGGTAAGGCCCTGTTATGCTTAATTCAGGTGGCTGACAAAAAGCAATTACTAGAAAATGGAAATCGAGGTCTAAACCAACCATGATTGGAAGTAATGAATAATGTAACAGAGATAAAAGAACAGGAAGAGATTTCTTTAGAAAAGGGTAGGAGTAAATTACATAGTAAAAATGGAAATTGTGGGGACTGTATGTGCAGAAAAAATGTTTTGGAGGAGGAATGAGGTGTGAGAGATGGCAGAAATTGAAGTTTATTTAATGTATCAATTATATTAGATAAAACAATGTACGTGATGTATAATGTTTACAAAGGTGAACTTGTTAATATGGCTTGATTGCTTTTATCTAAATGGTAGTTTGTGTCTCAGTGATAATTCAATAAAGGTGTTTTCTTAAAAAAAGAACAAGTATCAAAACCGACTGTTTCTAGATGGCTGTCTCTTATTTCTTTCTGATGGTCTCACCTTATTACATCATTTCCAGACAGGGTCAGAGCTCACTGTACAAGGGCTTGGGATTCTTCTTTGGCTTTTGGAAAGGGCAGACTCAAGAAGTATTGTAGAGAAGGAAATTTAGTCCACTGTACATACATTCACAAAGCTTTAGAAAACTGGATTCCTTTTCCAGGTCCAGAGCATTCTTTGCTAGGACTGTGTTCCAGGGGTGGCTAGATTCTTAAATTCCTTCCTCCCTCTGTGTAATCCTAAGCTTTGATAATCCATCCATATGTTTATAGGTTGGTACTAGGCTATCGGCCCTAGGGCCTATACAAGCCTAGCCATAATAATTCCCTGGCTATTTCTTCCCACAGTATTTAATTCCCTGGACTCCTGTCTAGCAGGGCGACTGACGTGATTCCTGGGGTGAATTTCCGATCTCAAATCCAATCATCAAGGTTCCTTTTGAAGAGGGCCAAAGAGGCGTTCTGCTTGACATGTATGGGCAGTCTATTCCAGAGTCTGGGGAGTCCCTGTGTCAGGAAACTTTCCCTCCAGCACGTTTTGTTCATTGTGATGATAAGGTTTAGATCCCTGGAGCGTGTGTCTTTGAGGGATTGGGATTTATTTAAGTTTAGCATGTCCAGCAGCTCTGGGTTTGACATGGCCCTGTATGTTAAGCAGAGCGTGCCTCTGAGTAGACAATATGCAACAGAGTATAGGTGGAGTTTTTTTTAGATGGTCAGCATAGGGCATCTGCTTTAGACCTGTGATTCTTTTAGTGAGGTATTTCTGTGGCCTTTCCAGTTGTTGCAGATGTCTTCAGAGGTACATACCAAATGGGGCGTTGTATTCTATAATGGGTCTAATGAGGGATGAGTACAGTGGGACAATGACCTCCTTTTTTCTGGATGAAAAGCCCTTAGTGATGAGGTGTGCCACATAGAAGAATTTCCTGACTGTTGTGGCAATGTGGTTATCGAAGGTGAGACCACTGTCCACCTGTGTAGTGTTCTGCCACCTATGTGGTAATTCACGGGTACATGTTTTTTTCCAAGGGGATAACTATACATTTCTTGGCATTGAGCTTGAGCCCATGGCTCTGGCACCAAGCATCTGTTTCTGTAAGGCCCTTTTGTAGAATATCCACATTATTTGGGGATTCAATAATGGCTCCCAGTTTGCAGTCATCTGCGAACTTTGTTAGACAGAGTCCCTTAGTGTTGGCCTGTACTTCAGGGAAGTAGATGCCATACAAGAGTGGTCCCAGGACTGAACCCTGAGGTACTCCACTTGTCACTTGTCTGGAGCTGGATTTGGAGTCTGCTACTTTTACAATGTGGTTTCTGTCAGTAAGCCAGTTGGCAACCCATCGAGTGACGTAGGGATTAATGCCCAGCTTAGTAAGTTTATCTATGATTCCAGAGTGGGGGATGGTGTCAAAGGACTTGGTGAGGTCCAGATAGGCATTGTGGTGGATGACCTCACCCTTGTCCACGGCTCTGGAGGCTGATTCGAAGAAGTCAGTCAGGTTCAGGAGACAAGATCGGCCCTTCACGAACCCAAACTGCGTGGGGTCCAGTGTTTGAAGGTTGCCAATGTCTTTGTTTATAAGTTCCATGATAATACATTCCATGGCCTTGCAGATCAGGCCCATCAGACTGATGGGGCGGTAGTTCCCTGGATCCAAGGTGTATCCCTCTTGTGGAGTGGGATAACTGTAGCTGTGCGCCACTCAGTGGGCACAAAGCCTCAGGTGAGGCTATGATTAAATGTGACATTTAGGTGAGATGCCAGTTCATTTTGTAGTTCATGTAGTACACAGCCTGAGATGTCGTCTGGTCCCATGGATGCTGTATTCTTAACTTTGGAGAGTGCATTTTTTACTTGTGTGGCCGTTATTACCAGAATTTGGCAATCTTTTGGTATTGAGGTGGGCCCTTTAGGGGTGAGAGGGGGGTGAAGTTTGCACTGAATCGATCTGCCAGGATATTGGCAATATCCTTGGGATCAGTATATTTAATGCCATTCTGTTGTAGCTCGGAGCAGATGTGAGCATTGCCATTTAGATTCTTGACATAGCTATAGAATGCCTTGTGGTTGTCGTTGGAATCTCTGGCAATTTTATTTTCATAACTAGCTTTGGAGGATTTTATGAGGGATCTCAGCTTCGTACTGAGGCTGGTAAGGGAGTTTTTTGCATCCTGGGATGTTCCTCTTTTCTGCAACAGTTTCTTCCTTTTGTTGTAAAGTTTGTTTATGGCAAGGAACCACCAGATTGGCTTCCTTTTTTGGAGGAGAGTGTCTTGGTTCTACTCCATACATCTTACACTGCTGCAACAGTGATCTTATGTTGCACATAGTTAAGTTGTGTAAGTAAACTTACTATGTATAACAGTAATTGTTCAAACAGATCACTGTTGTACCTGACCCTTCCCTCCATCCCCTTTGTCCTGTTATAGGTGTAGTGCCAGGGTGTGGATGTATATGCACTATTGTATACAGTTACATATGTGTATATGTTGACTTTTTTTCCCTTTCCTAGTGTGTACCTTTCAGGACATTTGCCTCCCTTCTTGATGCAAGAAAATGCTGAAGCTTTCGGTGCGGTAATTGCTGCTTTTAAGGGTCTCTCTTCAAACTCCACAGCAGTAAGGTGCCCTGAAGCTTTGAAAGCTCGAAGTATTGTAGAATCTGCAACTTGGTCCTCTGTATATCTTTTACAAAGCACTGTGTAAAGTGTATTCCTTCTCTTAGTCTAGATCAGGCTTTGCTAGGATTATTCTCCAGGGGCTCCTGCACTCTTCTCCTATTTCCCAAATGCAGTAAGCTAGGGTGCTCTACCCATCTAACTTAGGATACTGCAGCAGCAATCGATATGTTGAAGACATTATGGCTGTGTAAGTAAACTTGCCATAACAGTAAACATTCAAATGATCACTGTTGTAGTAGCTGACCTCCTCCCTCTAATGGAAAGGAGTGGACTCTAGAAACAACAATCTAGAGGCAGCAAGGTGGTCCTTTGTTCATGCCTTTACAAAGCAGTAGAAACTTGGTTCTTTCTCAGGTTCCAGAGCAGGCTTTGCAAGGACAGTTCTCATGGGGCTTTTGGATATTTATCCTTCCTCCTTACTAGGCCGAGTAAGCTTTGAGAATCTAACCATGTGCCACTGAGGCAGTGGTGAATGATGAGCTTAGTACAGTTGTGCAAATGCTACTAAGTTGTTGTGTTGTTGGTGTTTTGTGGGTGGGTACTGGCTTGTTTTCAGGCAGTTCTTCCTTCTTGGTTCTTCCTACTTAACACTAAAAACCTGAATTGCTGACTTTCTGTGGCAGGGTTAGGCTTCCCCTGATGGGAATGCGCTTAGCCAGTCCTCTTATCACAGAGAGTCACAGGTGTGGATTCTGAGCTCTGGAATGCTGCCAGTGTGGGTTCGTATGCAGGCAGAGAGCACATATGCCACTGAGGCAGTGTGAAATTTGAACATCTACTGTTAACAGGTAAGCAGGACTTGGTATACAGTTGCTGTTTATTTTGAAGGGCTTGACTTACCCAACAGTGCAGCTGCAGAGCAAGGCTGACCCTAGCTTGCACAGAGTATTCCTTTAAGTAATTCAGTGTGGAACATTACTGACATTGGAAAATAGCTGTATTGAATATTACTACTGGAGTCTGTCCATAAAAACATGTACTGTTATGTGTAATATTCTCATGCAGCTATACTATTTTGAAGTGATATGGTTAACAGATGACTGTGTTTGCTCAGGTCTCCTATAAAACACTTTGCTGTTCATATTTGCTTTCAACAACATAATTTTACCGTCACAACTTATGTTTTCATTTTGTGGTATTAATGTGACAACATCTTCCTCAGATCAGAGTATACTGTTCAACTTTAACATTGTCGGGACCTGTTTTAAGAATGGCTCTCATTTATTTCTGCGGCAGGGATAACATGCAGACTGATACTTTTGTCTTTCACTGTTGTCCTGGGCTGAAACTTTACGGCTATAGTACAAATATACAGAAAAACCTTCTCATTTTTCTGCTGGGTAAAGTGGAACATATATTTTAAACATGGCTGTCCAAGTGCGTCATTTGTATATTTTTAAATGTTTTATAATGTATGTTATAATTTTGTTGTAAGTAGCAGAAGTATTTAGCTGCTGGTTTACTCATAAGATATGTTTCCAGGCTTCCATACCTTCCATTAAATGTAGTAAAGCACTGTAACCCAGTTCTGGTTTCTGTCAATACTGTATTTATCATATTAATTTATTTTTATTACAGTTGCCAGCTGATTATTTAACCAGATATTGGTGATCTGTTTAGTGCAGATTTGCAGCTTTATTTTTTATTGTAGTAATTTTAAGTGATCTTAAAAGGTTCCTCCTTGTATTTGTTGTTAAAAATGGTGATGATGCATTTTGTCACAGTGCTGGCCTTTGACTATAAACATACTTGGTTATTTTTGAGATTGCATGCAGGTTAATGAAATTGTTTCTTGAGATGTTTCTGTATAATCTCTAGGCTTCATTTCTCTCTCTCTCTCTCTCTCTCCTTCTTGCTTCAGCTGAAATGACAGAGCAAAACAGGAACTCTTCCTCCTCTTCTGCTTCTTCTTCCTCTACTGCTTCACCCTGGGGTATATCATTTGAGCCATCATTTGGACATGTACCCGATTGTGGGTCTCAGAGTCTGTCTCCTGAGGTTTCTTCTGTCCCTGTACCTATTACTACTGTTAAAATGGTAGACACTTCAGAAAGCTTGGATACTTTATCACTGTCGTCATGGTGTCGTAGTCAGTGGATTTCATTTAATGATGAGCATGCTCCTGTCAAATGGATATACCCAAACTGTAAGGAGACAGAAAAACCTAGGTTTCCTTCATGTTGCAGTTCCCCTATTACCTTATCTGTAACGCACACTTCTAGGCACTGTCCTGCTGAAGATGCAAGTGAATCTCATGGTACTTCATACAAAAAGCTAACCACTGAAGAAATTATCAGCGCAGCTGAATGTTTCTCTTCATCTTTTTCAAATTATCTGGATATTAGCATAGGTCCTGCCTTACCTCCTCGAAATAATGGTATGCAAACATAAATCATGTGGAATTACTTTAACCAATTTAATTGAGTTTTGTTTGGCTGAGTCTTTAATTAGATATGACCCTCTAAATATGAGGTTTCGCTTGCACACTGATTGAACTCAAGTATGACTTTTGCTTTGCAAGAAAATTTTTATTAATTATTTAATTATTTTGGCATGCAGTAAAGAATGGTATAAAGGTTAGAGGCATTACTGTACTTTATTTAACTAGATGTAAAGATTTTTTTTTCTGCAACATGGCTGAAATTCTTTGTATTACCTCTAGTGATTTTGCTAGATGAAGCCAAGTCTCTCTGCTTTATTTGTATGCTACTTCTCAGTTGCTTGTTAACTTAGTCTTAGCCTAATGTGTGCCATCTGATCTTTCCTGCACAAGATAATTTCACCTTTAGAGGTCTGTGGTTGTTGGAACAATCACTTAGTTGCACTAAAGCTTTTATAGTACTCCTGGAAACAGGGATTTTTTTTACCTCACAGGTCAGTACACATACAAAGATTGAATTCAAGCTGGTGAACTCAGTCTAGCCGGACAAGCTTCCAAGTCAGTTTAAGAGAATAAACCCAGTCCTCGATCTATGATCTCATATTTTCCTATTTCAGAAGTTGAGTAAAACCACTAAAGTCTTCCTTAGTTTTGAAGAATGTCCAACATACGTAGATGAGCACTGTGGCAAAAATCTCTTTGTTTTATTTCAGTTGTCTTGTATCAACTACTCCACCACAGACAGTCGGGGTATTTATACTTTGTACAGCATCAGCACATTATGAATATGTAAATATGGATATAAAGTCTGTATTTTCATTGGTTGACAGAGTTGCATTCATTTATGCAGATACGGATACAAACTCTATTCTCATTGGTTAACAGTATTACATGCATTTTGTGTAGAGATGGGCCTGTGGGATTAAACAAAGACCTCAATCAAAGGGGGAGACTGGCCGCATTATAACCAGCCCTTTTGCAAGTAAGCTTCGTTAGACCTACCTATTACTCAAATGTCAGGTAAACTAACACTCACTTGAAAAGTATTTAAATCAAGGATCTGAAGTAGTTTACTTCATTTGGTCTTCAACCTGTGGGTACTGGATCTGATCCGGCAAAGTTACTAGCATCAGCTCCAAGCTCCTTCCCTTACCCATAATACACCTCCACTACCTTCCAACCCCCAGATATCGTTTGCTGCAGCTTGCCTGAAGCATCGTGATCTCCTGAGCTCCGAGTTATTGAGTGGGTTATTTGCTTTTTAAGCAGCTTTTTCTTAAATTTTTGAGTGTTAGGTGTTTAGTGTAGGTTCCCTCTCCTCCTCCCCTTGCTGGTGCGTCATGTATTAGAAATTTTCCTGTAGTTTCCAGTGTTAGTTTGTTAGTGTATTACTTCCCCTCCCCCTCAGCGTTATGTGTACCTTGAGTGTGTGGTGAGTGGGTCTGAGTGGGAAATGGGTATTTTCCTTCTCCTTTTCCTTCTCTCGTTTGATTTTTTTTCTTGTGTAAAGACATGGCTTGACCATAAGCCTGTCTTCAAAAGGTACACTGAGAGTGGCCACAAATTGTTCATAGGTTCATACTAGGCTATCTGCCCGAGGGCATTTACAAGCCTAGCCCATAGTTTTGTGGCTTACGCCACCCCTTTAGTATGGGGAACTATACCCATTATTTTGCTGTGCCTCTGTTGAGCAGTGACACTGAGGTAATCCCTGGGGTATATCTGCGATCTCCCATCCATTGGTCAAGATTTCTCTTGAACAAGGCCAGCGAGGTGCTCTGCCTCACATATACCGGGATTTTATTCCACAGCATAGGGAGTCTTTGAGTGATGAATCTATCCCTCCAGCACGTCCTATTAATAGCCGTGTCGAGGTTTAAGTCTCCCGCCCTTGTGGCTCTGACGGATCTAGATTTTTTGAGGTGAAGCATATTCATCAAATCTGGGTTTGACATGGCCTTGTATGTTAGGCAAAGGTCACCTCTGAGCAAGCAGTGGCGACTGAATAGAGCTGGAGTTCTTTCAGTCGGGCAGCATAGGACAGATGTTTGAGACCCTTTATCCTTTTGGTGAGGAACTTTTGTGGCCTCTCCAGCTGCTGCAAGTGTCGGGTCAGATACATTCCGAATGGGGCATTGTACTCAATCATTGGTCTGATGAGTGATGAGTATAGGAGACTATGACCTCCCTTGATCTAGATGAGAATCCCTTCATGATAAGGTGGGCAATGTAGAAGGTCTTCCTAACTACTTTAGCTACATGGGTGTCGAATGACAGACTACTATCAACCTGGGTCCCCAGGTCCCTGATAACTTCTTCTGTACTCAGTGGTTGGCCACCAATGGGGTAGCTAGGGGTAACCTTGTTTTCCCGAAGGGTATGACTATGCATTTTTTGGCATTTAACTTTAGGCCATGGCTCTGGCACCAGTTATCCGTTTCTGTGAGACCCTTCTGAAGGATATCTGTGTCAGATGTGTTTTCTACTATGGCACCCAGTTTGCAGTCATCTGCAAACTTTGTCAGCCATAACCCTCCTGTGTTTGCTTGTACTTTGGAAAAGTAGATGCCAAACAAGAGTGGGCCCAGGACTGAGCCCTGTGGTACACCACTTGTGACAGGCTTTGAGTCTGACATGGCGCCAGCAACTCTGACCCTGTGGGTTCTGTCACTCGGCCAGTTTGCAACCCATCTTGTGATGTATGGGTTAACATTTAAGCTGATGAGTTTTTCAATGATACCCGAGTGGGGTATTGTATCAAAAGCCTTGCCAGATCGAGGTAGGCTGTATGGACTGCCTTTCCCTCATCAATGGCTTTGGTGACTGTTTGAAAAAGTCAACCAAGTTTAGAAGGCATGATCTGCCTTTGACAAAGCCAAACTGGGATGGATCCAAAGTCTGCAAATTCCCTATGTCTTTATTTATGAGGTCCATTATGATCCTCTCCATGGCTTTGCAGATAAGGCTTGTCAAGCTAATGGGCGGTAATTTCCAGGGTCGGTGGAGGCACCGCCTTTGTGAAGTGGGACCACAGTTACAGTCGCCACTCCTGGAGTGCGTATCCAGAGGTAAGACTATGATTAAACAGCTGTCCTAGCTGTGGGTTTAATTCCTCGTTGAGTTAATGGAGCACACAGCCGGGGACACCATCAGGTCCCATGGATGCTGTGTTTTTGCTTTGGAGAGAGCAGTTCTCACTTGGGCGTTGGAGATGTTTGGGGGCTGCAATCGCTTGGTATAGATATCTCTCCTTTTGGGGGAGGGAGAAGTTTGCACTGAACCTGTCAGCCAGTATGTTGGCAGCGTCTGTAGGATCAGTAATCTTCACATCATTTTGAACTAGTTCTGAGCATATCTGGGAGTTTCCTCCCAGGTTTCTAACATAGCTAAAGAAGGCCTTATGATTGTCTTTTGAGTCTTTAGCTATTTTTCTCTCAAAATTTGCTTTGGATGATTTTATGAGAGCTCTTAGTTTTTACTTATAGTGATCAAGGGTGTCTTACCTTTTAAGGATTTTGCTCTATCTTGTAGTAGCTTCCTCCTTTTGTTGTAGAGTTTGTTTATGGCTGAGGTCCACCAGAGTGGGCGCTTGCCTTTAGTACAAAGAGTCTTTGTTTTGCTTGGGATTGCCTTATCCATGCAGTCCTGCAGGTGCTGGTAGAAGGCATTTGTAAGTGATTCAGCGGCTTGAGTACTGTTTTCCGTCGGCTCGGGGCCTTAAAGGAGACCACACTAGTCTTTAGAAGTGTGAAGTCGGCTTTAGAAGTTCTTTACTGTGGTCTTTTTATTTCAGGTGGGGTGGGATGAGGACCTCCAGCGAGATTAGTTGTGATCTGATCTCACCAGTGAGGGGTATACTTCGGGTGTTGAACATTGTGCTCCCATGTTCGTGATGATGAGATCAAGTATGTTTTCTCCTCTTGTGGGGATGGTGACTAGTTGTTCCATGGTATTTGAGTTTATGAATTCCAGGAACTTTTGGGCTAGGGTGTTTGGGCTTGAGTAGTGTTCCCAGTCTATATTAGGGTAATTGAAGTCACCTAGTATGATGGTGTTTGGTGATACATTTATCCCCTCTAGTGTTTTCAGGAAGGCCATGTGAGGTTCCTGAGTTTGTGAGGGTGGCCTGTAACATGCTACAATTTGCAGAGTAGTCTCTCCTATGGTTAATTGCACCTGGATGGTCTCCGATGCATCGTGCGTTGCCACCAGTCTTGAGGTGTGGGAGTCTTTGATGAATATGGATACCCCCCTCCTTTCTTGGTATTGTCCGGATTTTGGGGCCAGAACGCATGATAAGAGGTAAAACCTGATAGTGCTGGGGTGCTCTCAGGAGCCTTGAACCAGGTTTCTGTCACTGCACAGACATCGATGTTCTCCATACTGAGAAGGGCCTCGAGTGCGTGCATTTTGAGATTTAGACTTCTGGCATTGAGCAGCATTACCCTTAGTTTTTTCCTTTTTGTGTTCTAGGGTGGTAGGTTTAGAATTTGAGCCTTGCCTAAAAAGGCACTATGGGGGTGGCAAGAGCCTTTGCCAATATCCGGAATCCCAGGGGTGACAGGTGCAAGCCGTCCCTTGAAGCAGCGTGGCTTGTCCAGCATGTCATCCCAGGCAGACAGACATTGGATCCCCTTTGAATGACACCAGAGTTTAAGCCAATTGTTAAAGCTGATCATCTTATCTCTGTATTGTGGCATCATTCTTGGTGAAGGTAGGATACTGCTCAAGGTCAGGGTCATACCTGCCTGGGCTACATAATCAGAGAGCTCCTCAATGTCTCTTTTCATGTAGTCCAAGGAGTGCGTCTCAGGTCGTTTACACCAGCGTGGACAATGACTGAGTCATATTTGTACCTGCTGTTGAGAGACCTGAGTGCTTGCGTTATGTGGCGGATTCTAGCCCGACAGGCAGCTTACTGTGACCTTCTCCTTACTCAGTCTGGTGGCGGGGCGTCAGTGTGTCTGACTATGGAGTCACCAATGACTAGTGTGTCTGGCATTGTGTTTGGCCTTAAGGGCTGTGACTGTTTGACACTCTGACTGTGAGGTCTATGTGTTGCAGGTGTTGTGTTCTGAGGTGGTGGTTGTTTGGGTGTCTGCTTTGGTGGCCTCTGCTATTTTGGTAGATTTTTGATCAGAGCCTTGAGTATGTCTTTGTGTGTTTATGTGTATGATTTGAGGTTGTGATGGTACTATGTGAGACTGGGTCTATAGTGTGTGTGGTAACCTTCTCCTCCTGACTGGTCTTGCCAGTCCTATGTTGAAGAGCTCAGCCTCAGTTTGGCCGTATAGTTGCATCTCTCATGTATTTGTGTTTTGTGGGAGGAGGAGAGGGTTGTCTGTGTACATGAGGCAATTGTAACATTGCCTCAATATTCAGGTTCACCAGCTGAGCAGGAGAGGACACTAGCAACTGATCCCTCGACATGCTAGAAGGACTAGACAAAAACTTTAAAAGAGATTCGGGGGCGTGGTGACCGAGAAATGGGGGTTTGCCTTTTGGGGTGCTATCTATAAGAGTGCATTATCAAGGTAATAAGTACTGTAGGAGCAAGTGCTAGGTTTAACAGATAGAGAAAAGTCTACTTGGAGTCAAGTAGAGATGATCTTTTAGGTATTAGAGAAAGTGCTAGTAACAGGGATGCTTAAAGGTAAGATTGAAAAGAATGCACTCTGCAGTGTGCACTAGAAGTTAGATATGAAAGTAGGTAACTTGAGTTTTACCTGTTTAAAAGTTAAGGTTTAGTGGAGTTACTATTTTAAAAGAGCAAGATGGACTGAAAGGGGTGGTTACTTTTGTATTTTGGTACTATGAAATACTGTAGGATGGCCAATAAATTTAAATAATTGAAGGCGTGGGATTTCAAAAGTGATGGTTTTGTGATTACTCACATAAGCCAGTGAAAGTAGAGAGAAATGAGATATATGGTCAGATTAACATAAGAGGGCAACTAGAAAGACAGTGGTATTTAACAAGACAACTTAAATGGGTGGGAGGGAGGGGAAAAATTCTGCCTGACTCAGAACAGAGAGAGCTGTGGTCTCTTTTGAAGTTTTAATATGCTGTTAAACAGAATGCAAGCAAAACACAAGGTAAAGAAAACAAACTACAGTATTCAAAATATAGAAAGGCAATACAGAAATACAAAAAATAACAGCAAACTAACCTTTCCTTCACAGCAAAGTGTAGCAGAGTCTGGATGAGCCTTTCTGGTAAAGCTTGGTAAATTGTCTCCTGCAGATGGCCACATTCTTTGTGTGATGTGCTTGGGCGTTGCCCATTAAGTACCGACTGTACTATATGAGCGGGTTTTAACCCGTGTGCTAGTAAGGACAGGAAAGCTAAGTTGGCCCTAAATGGCCTTCTACCCACTTCTGCTGTGGCTGCCTCTCCTTCCTCTCTTGCCCTCGCTTCTACTGCCCCCCCCCCCCCCAGGCTGGGACTCAACCTCCCGTTTCTAAGCATGTGGAAGTGGAGCACAAAAGGGGCAGAGAGAAGGAGAGAGAGCGCAAAGCAGACAAACACAAAGCAGAGAAACGCGAGAGGTCTCCGGACCTTCCTTCTACTCCTGCCTAAAGTCATGCTAGAATCCGTGACTCCCCTCAGCTCCAAACTCCAAAATTTTCCCCGGAGCCAGAGGAGACACGTCCTCCATCTAGGGCCTTGCTTCCTTGACCTGCCAGGTCTGAGTCTGTGGCCTCGTCAAGATCCACGCGTAGGTTATTGGAAGTTGACTTGGATAAAATGATGAGGTTCATTCGTACTGAAATCCAGATGGGGGTCTTGCCTGCCCCCTCTCCCTCTGGAGGGGAGAGCTTGCTTCCTTTTTTCACACCATTTTCTCCTCCGATCTGTCCACTGGGTTTGGAGTACTCTGATCCGAGGACGGCCTTAATTAGGGGGTCAGTGCCGACGATAACAGTCACCTCGAAGCTGGCAGCTGCCTGGAGCTTGTCATATCCGACCAGTTCAGATCCAAGTGGCTCTCGCAGCCGGAGCTTGAGTGTCAGATCCGAGGGGCTGGAACTTTTTTCATTGACTCTTGCATTGTCGGTCCAAATTCCCTCCCTTGGAGCTCTGTCCACTTTGGGCCCGGCTCCGATTCTTGCGTCGGATCCGGGAAGAGTGGTTTCCTTAATAGTACCCCAGGAGGCTCATTCTCCCTCGACGTTTGACGTGGTAGAAAGGGTTCTCTCCACTGGATCGAGACTCTTGGCTATTTCCTCGGAATCCGCCCTGACCCCCTCGGCTCTGTCTACGAATCCCATCATTTTACCAGAGGGACAACCCGTGCTCGAGGATCCCCAGGTGGTTCCCCCTGAGGAACAAGTGGCTTGCGAGTTCCTCCCAGAGAGCCCCACCGGAGACCTGCCTCACAGGCATGCGTGTAAGAGGAGGCACTTGGACTTCCCCAAGTCTCTCACTGAGGACACGGATTTGGATGATGGGGAAGGTTCTCCTAGGTCACCTCCCGAGGATGTCTTCTTTGGAGACATCATGGAAATCCTACACCACCGGGGAGGTTGGTTCGCTCCCAAACCTTCTTCTGATGAATCAGTGTTCCTGGAGGCTTTTGGCATGGATCCATCTACTTCCTGGGTGTCCCCTTCCGCAGATCCCCTGGTGGATCTGGTCACCTCGCAGGCCTGGAATGAGGTGGACACCATGGAATCAATCCCTAAATGTCCAGATAAGATCTTGAGTCCACCATCAGATAAACCAGCGTGGAACAAGGGCTCCCCCATAGACGCAAGGGTGGTAGCAGCAGCCACAAAAAATGAACTAGCCCAAGAGAGTTCCTCGGTTCATCCCCCTGACCGAGAGTCTCAGATAATGGACTGCTTAGGAAGCGGGTGTATGCATCAGTGACCTTTTCCATCAGCGTGCTGAACTACCTGGCCCACGTCACGAGGCTCAGCGTGGCCTGGTCAAGGAGCTGGCTGAGTCTCCCTCTAAGTCCATGTCACAGAAGGACAGAGACACGTTCTCTGCAAGGGTGGCCACTTTAAAAGCAGTCTCCAATACGTCCATGCGACTCCTCTCACATGCTACCGAAGGAACAGCTAGGGTGGCTGTGTCTGGTGTATCCATGAGGTGCAATGCCTGGCTCAGACTATGTCAGTTTTCGGAACCTTTAAAGGCGTCAGTTACCAACGACCCTTATGACGGTTCTACTCTTTTTGGTAAGACTGTCAAAGAGACTTTTGTCCAGAGTGAGAAGGACGGGAAGAACACTGTCTGCTATAGGAATCCACTTCTCAAACCCTCAAAGATTCTTTCCCCAGAATAAGAGAGAACAAAAGAAGATGTGGTTCCGGAAGTCACAGTATTCCTGGGACACTCAGAGCTCTTCTTCCCTTAGAGGCAGAGGGGGACAGGATAGACACCAGCCTAGAGGCAGAGGGGGTCCGAGGAATTTTGGGTCTCGAGAACCTTTCTCGCACAGGCTCGGACAGCAGCCCTGAGGGATTGCCCGACTGCTCTTCTGAAGGCAGTCAGGGGTTGATTGTCATTGCACCTGGTGGCATGGCAGTCCATAACATCAGACCGCTGGGTGCTTCAGATCATATCCAGAGGATACTCTATCCCCTTTGTGGTTCTTCCCAAACCTCCAAAACACCTCCCGGATGTACCACTCATGCAAAGGGAGGCAGCAGCACTGGAAATCCCCAAGCTGCTAGAGAAACAAGCCATCAAACCCATCCCCATAGATCAGTCTATATCGGGCATCTACTCCAGGTTCTTTTTGGTGCCAAAGAAAATGGGGGTCTTGAGGCCCATTCTGGACCTATCTACCCTGAAGCTGTCAGTTGCCAAAGAAAAATTCTGGATGGTCACATTACAGTCCATCATGCCGTACCTGCAAGAGAATGACTGGATGTGCTCGTTAGACCTCCAGGATGCCTACTGTCACATAAAGATGCACAGAAGCTCCAGGAGGTTCCTCTGCTTCTGGCTAGGAGTCCATCATTACCAGTTTCGAGCCCTACCTTTTGGTCTTACCACAGCCCTCAGGGTGTTCACCAAAGTGATGGCAGTAGTAGTGGCTCACCTGAGGCTTCAGGGGATTCAAGTGTATCCATACCTGGATGATTGGCTCCTCACTGCTCCCACCAGGCATCTACTTTCTCAAACCAGGGATTATTTCTTAAAGCTTGCTCTTCAATTGGGGATTGCAGTTAACAAATCCAAATCACTTCTAAATCTTACCCAGGTGATAGACTACATTGAGGCAAGGATAGACGCACTACAGTGCAAAATCTTCCTGACCACAGAGAGAGTGCGAAACCTGAGGATACATGTCTCCCTGATCTACCGTTCTCATCTTCACTCTGCAGAATCAGTGCTGAGGGCCTTAGGTTCAATGGCAACGACCATAACACTTCTTCCGTGCGCCTGGTTACACTGCAAGTACTACAGTGGACACTAGTGATACAGTGGTCCCTGTTGGATCTTCCATTGTTGTATCCAGTACACCTCAGTCGAGTCTGCAGGTCGTCCCTTCTGTGGTGGATGTACTCTCAGGAAATCTTGGAGGGACGACCTTTTGTTCCAGCCCCTGTCCAAGCCACAGTGACCACGGATGCCTCACAACTTGGGTGGGGGGGGCATTGTTTGGGCAGGACAGTCCAATCCCTGTGGTCCCCTGTCGAGACCTGTTTTCACATAAACGTTCTGGAGATGAGGGTGGTCCTTTTGGCATTGCAAGCCCTTCGTGCCTTTCTTCCTCTGGGAACAATTGGAATTCTGTCAGAAAACATGTTAGTGGTCTGGTACATCAACAAACAGGGAGGGACCAGATCTTACCCCCTTTGTCACGAGGCCATGAGAGTGTGGGAATGGGCGATCTCCACCAGTCGCTTTCCCATAGCAACGCGCATTCCAGGACAGTCCAACATTCTAGCGGACAGGTTAAATCGGACTATTCTGATGCCTTATGAGTGGTCTCTGAATCATTCAGTAGTGAAGCAGATCTTTCTGGAGTGGGGTCAGCCTTGCTTGCGATCTCTTCACATCTCCTTCCAGTGCAAAGTGGAGTAAGTTTTTTGCTCTGAACCCCCTGCCGGGAGAGTCCCCCAGAGATGATCTAGTCCATGCTTGGCCTCCTGGTCTTCTGTATGCATACCCTCCAGTACCTCATATTCCGAGGTTTCTACAGAAAGCTTGTCGACTGGGGAGCAAAGTGATCCTCATTGCCCCATTTTGGCTTCGCCAGGTATGGTTTCCCTTCCTTTGGTCTCATCTTCTGGCTCCGCTTTGGATCTTGGATCCCGTTCAGGATCTTATTTCACACCCATCTGGGGTTCCTCATCTGAACCTGGACAGTTTGAAGCTCACAGCTTGGCTGCTTCAGTTCCCATGTTTGCTAGGACTCCTGGATTATCCTCTTCATTCAGGTCTATTCTGGTGGCTGCTCCTAAGTCTTCCACCAGGAAGATTTACCGCAGCAAATGGAAACATTTTTCTTTTTGGGTTTCTCAAAGGAGTTTAGATCCTTTCACGGCTCCTATTTTTGCCATTCCCGACTTCCTAGCCAATATATTTCAACAAGACGCAAGCTCTTCTACTGTCAAACTTCAATTAGCTGCCATCTCTCATTTTCACATGGGTGAGAATTCTGCCTCCCTGGCCTCTTCCAGACTGTGTAAAACTTTTACTAAAGGTACTTTCCTGTTACATCCCCCGGTAAAGGATCCTGTTCCTCCATGGGACCTTACTATGGTTCTTCAAGCTTTGGTCGCTCCGCCTTTTGAACCTGCTGCAACCACATATCTTAAGTTCTTGTTTTGGAAAACAGCATTCTTGGTAGCTATCACCTCTGCTAAAAGGGTTTCAGAACTGCAAGCTTTGTCCATTAAAGTTCCATATATGATTTTCCTTAAAGATAGGGTTTCCCTTCGGACCAATCCGTCCTTTCTTCCCAAGGTTGCATCACAAGTTAACATCAGTCAGACCACTAACTTACCTGTTTTCTTCCCAAATTTTGCTAACAAACTGGAATACAGACTCCACTTGTTGGATGTTCACAGACAGTTATGCTTTTATTTACACAGGACAAAAAACGTTCGTAAATCTGGTCAGTTGTTTGAGTCCTTCTCTAAACCCTTTTTGAGTAAACCTATCTCCAAGGTCACTATTGCTAGGTGGATTTCCTTGTGCATCCTTCAGGTCTATAAGGTTAAAGGTTTGTCTCCTCTGGGACAGGTGAAAGCTCATTCCACTAGGTCAGTGGCTACTTCGGCGGCCGTTTGTTCTAGAGTCTCATTGGATGATATTTGTTGTGCAGCTACTTGGTCCTCATCTCATACCTTTATTTCTCACTACAAATTGGATTTGACTTTTGGAATGAGAGCTTCCTTTGGTTCCATGGTGCTCCGGCATATATTTCTATGAGGGCCACCTAGGAGTTAGTAGCTGAAGACTCTGTCCCACAGGTTGAAGACCAAATGAAGTAAACTACTTCAGATAAAGAAGGTATGTACTCACCATAACGTTCCATCTGAGTAGTTCTACTTCATTTGTCTTTAGCCGTCCCTCCCTCCTTCCCCCTGACCTTATCTTATGAACAGCCTGTGTGCTGCAGTTTTAGGTCATAAAGTATTCTTCAGGTCGGGTTGTTAGCATAAGGGTGAACAAACTCGATCTGGGGGTTGGAAGGTAATTGAGGTGCATTATGGGTAAGGGGAGGAGCTTGGAGCAGATGCTAGTGAATTTGCCAGCTTGGATCTGATACCCACAGGTTGAAGACAAATGAAGTAGAACTACTCAGATGGAAGTTATGGTGAGTACATAACTTCTTTTTTCTGATTTATAACCAAACTTATATTAACAGTAACCCAAGGAATGTTATCCAGGGTTGAATAAAAGGACTGGACTGTTTGGTGCCAGAATCTTAAACATTTAAAAAAAATCTTACAAAATATAAAACCGATGTCGTGCCTTCTCATGCCCTTTAATGGTTTGTCTGGTAGATGACCATAGGATGTTTGGCGGAGGCCACTTGAATAACCATATCTCAATTTGGGTAATGCTAGAACTACTGCGGAGCATGTCAGGAGTCTCCAGAAACTTATGTAAATGTGTTAAAAACCCAGGGGAGTAAATACAAGATTATACCAAGAGTGTAACAAGCAGAACATTAACTGTTAGTGAGTATAAATTGCGGCAGTGGATTAGAGAAAACAGAAAACATTTGCATTAGGAGTGTAGTCACTGTTAGTAGTACACACGATGATAGTTTTCTGAGGTTCACTACACTGTTGACGGAGATTATGGTGTTGAGTCATGGTGGTTTGCCTACATTAAGCTGAATCTGCCATTCCAGCTTCCTTTTCTCCAGAATGTCATTGGTGGAGCCTCGTAGTGTTCCCTTTTTGATCATAGCTATGATATGGAACCTGAAGGAGTTATGCCCAGTCTTTTCATTGCCGTACCTTGCCAGTGCGTTGTTGCAGATGTTCATCGTGTTTCACTGTTGCAGTCATGACTGTGGGGTTCTCCCCTGCCGGCAGGCAGCCCCAGGTCGGCCAGAATCCCAAAGTCTGGGTCCAGCATTGGCTGTTCAACCATGCTTCCTGACGTCAGAGCGCCAGGAGTACAAAGATGATAGCCGACGCCATCTTCTCCAGTCTTTCTTGCCGTGCAGTGATAGCAGTTCGCATTTGCCGGTCGGCAGACTCCTGACTAATTTTACTGATATACTTCAGTCGAAGACTTTCTTCTCCACTCAAACCTAAGTACCCCGTTGGGGAAACTTTTTTCTTGCTCCACTCCGATGTCAGAGAAAGTTAATAATTGCATTTCATGTGGGAAGCAAATACCTCATAAGGATTTTCATTCTTACTGTATTCCTTGCTTGGGCCCTGACCATGACGTAGCTAGTTGTCGGTTTTGTGCTAGATTCAATCAACGTACAATTAAGCGAAGGTACGATTTTGCTTTTCTTTACTTCGGTAGGCGCTTTAACTACAAAATGTCGTCAGATATGGTCCCGGCTACCGGAGTTCATAAACATCGCAAGGATAAAGGCAGGCCTCCGAGGTCCAAATCTGATGATAGCGCACAAGCGGAGCCAGCTTCAGGTTCGGCCGTCATCAGTGAGGCGCTTTTGCAGCCCCTGTCGTCGGCCATTTCAGAACCGACGGCCGAAACGGACTCTCATGAGGAGCCAACCAGGCCTTTAAATATTTCTGTTGCAGGACCGTCGGACAATGCTCCTTCGGATGGGTCCGGAGCCGCTGTGCAGGTACCGGCTTCCGAAGGGGTTTTCAGGCCTACTCAGCTACAAATAAAGGCAAAGCCAAAGACAAAGGCAAAGACTCCTTCAAAATCAAAGACTTCTACACAGGCTTCTTCTGAACCAGCTCCCAAGTCACAGAAACAGTTACTCAAGATGGCGGAGGATTTACTTACTATGATTAGGGGTTCTCATCCCCCTCCAGACAAAAGGTCAAGGCAGGATGTTTCTTATGATTCCTCTGATCAGGCTTTTGTTTCCTCAGTTTCTTCTTCTGATCAGGAATATTCTTTCCCTCCTTATGAGGATTCTGATGCTGAAGAATCCATTCCTTCAGCTTCTCCCCCTGAGAATTTCTCTTTTGGGGAAACTTTGCATGAAATGAGGGAACATTTCCACTGGGAAGGACAGGAGTATTTGGAATCCAAGAAAAGGCTGAGGGAATTTCTTCTTCTTTCCCAACATAGACCCCTGGCTATTCCTCCTGTTTTGGATATTGTGGATGATGCCTTTTCGGAGGCTAACTTAACCCCTGACTCTTTTTCTCCTGCTCCTGTGAAGCCTGATAGATATTACAGGGTTCCTGATTCCCATCAGTTTTTATAGAAGAACCCTTCTGCTGACCCTGAAAACATTTCTCAGGGTCCTAAGGGAGCTAAAGCTGCTTCTGCCAAAAGTCCTACTCCTTCTGAAAAGGATTCTCGATCCTTAGATAGATGGGGCAAAAAGGTGTATACTTCTGCTACTTTGTCCATTAGGGCTTTAAACTGTCAGTTTCATATGTTTAAATACCAGCAATTTCTATTGTCTGTCTTAAAACAAAAGCTTACTTCCATTTCTGCCTGTGCAGAGGATAAGGAATTACATGACTTATTGCATGCCACTGAACAGGTTGGGAAGCATGGTTTACACTGTGGATTTGATGCCTTGGAGGCTTCTTGTAGGGCTGCGGCCTCTGGCACAGTCATTAGGAGGCATGCATGGCTAAAGGAACAAAATTTACCTGAGCAGGTAAAGGCAAAATTATTGGATGCTCCTGTTCAGCCTAATGTTTTTTTTGGATCGAAAGCTGAAGAGGTGATTAAAAAGATGGAGGATAAGGCGAAATCAATGCAGACAGTTAAAGATTTCTTACAAGTACAGCCTCCTAGATTTAGCAGGAATTGGCCTTCAAAAAAATTGGTCCTTTCCCACTTCAGACAGGCCTCAGAGGAGTAGATACAGACGTTCCAGAGGGAGGCCTCAATCACAAGCTGCTTATAGACCAAGGCAGTGGACTGCTTCCACCCCTAGGGGAGGAGAGGACAGGTCACAATCTCAAAGGAAACAAACTCAATGACTCCCTCTGTGGGGCTACAGGAACTTCTTCCCTGGAAGCCCCTCTCGGAGGAAAACTCTCTCTTTTTTATTAAAATTGGACTCAAATAACCCAAGACAAATGGGTTTTGGATGTGGTTTTGAGAGGTTACAAATTCCATTTTCATACCTTGCCAAGGCCAAGCGGATGGCCAGACCTCCCAAAACATCAATGGACGGAGGCCTTAAACCAGGTGGAAGCTCTTTTGGCTATGAATGCCATAGAACTGGTTCCTCTTTCAGAGATGGGAAAAGGGTTTTATTCAAGGCTCTTTCTAGTCCCAAGGAAGCAAAACTCATGGAGACCCATTCTGTATCTGTCGGTCTTGAACACCTTTTTAGAGGTTCCAAAATTCAAGATGCTTACTCTACAGCAGCTACTTCCAATGCTGTCCAAGAATGCATGGATGGTAACTTTGGATTTAAAGGAGGCATATTTACACATTCCTATCAGGCAGGATCGCAGAAAATACCTCAGGTTCAAAGCTGGATCGAGGCACTTTCAATTCTCTGTGCTGCCCTTTGGATTATCTACTGCGCCCAGGGTCTTCACCAAATTGCCTGGCTCCAGTAGTAGCTTACTGCAGACTCAAGGGAATTCAAATTTACCCTTATCTGGACGATTGTCTCATTCAGGCAGACAGCAAGGATGTCTTACTCCAGCATCTAGAATTTGTACAGAACCTCCTCAAGTTCCTGGGATTCTCTGTAAACATAAAAAAGTCAAATTTGACACCATCGCAACAGATAACTTTTCTGGGTGCACTTCTAAACACCACAACCCAGATGGCATTTCTGACATCCGAAAAACAGTTACAGCTGGCTTCAACTTTCAGAACTTTGGCAACTTTAACTCATCTATCTGCAAGGAAATTCCTGCAGGCTTTGGGTTACATGGCCTCCTGCATCCTTCTCGTACCATATGCAAGACTACACATGAGGAAAATACAGTGGTACCTAAAAAGTGTATGGTCTCAGCATTGCCACAGTTTAGACATACTGATCTCCGTTCTTCCTTGCCTTCAAAAGGAATTTCTTTGGTGGTCCAGGGCATGTGCTCTAAACAAAGGAAAGCCCTTCCGTCTGCCTTCTGCCTCTCAGATTCTAACCACGGACGCCTCGGATTATGCTTGGGGAGCCCATTTTCAGGGCAGTTGTTTGCAGGGCCTTTGGACAAAGGATCAGAAACACCTGCATATCAATTTAAAGGAAATGTTAGCCGTTCAGAAAGCTCTATTGGCCTTCAGGAATCTTTTACAACCAGGACACCTGTTAATATGGACAGACAACACCACAGTTATGTGGTACATAAACAAGCAAGGGGGATCTCATTCCTACCCCCTTTGCAGACTAGCCATGGATCTATGGGACACAGCTCTATCTTGCAATCTGGATCTTCAGGCTCAGTTTCTACCAGGGAAACTAAACTTCCTGGCAGACAGTCTGAGCAGACATCTTTCAGATCCACACGAGTGGGTGCTGGACACCAAAATATTCAAGATGATAACAGCAGTCTGGGGATGTCCTCACATAGACCTCTTTGCATCCCATCTCAGTCATCAGCTACAGACTTTTTGCACCAGGTTTTTCCACACACAAGCTTGGAGAGTGGACGCCCTGTCATTCAGTTGGAGGAACCTCTCGGGATATGCCTTTCCGCCTCTCCCTCTTCTTCCACGGGTTTTATTGAAGATAAAACAGGACAAGCCCAAGATGATCATCTTGCTGGCTCCAAATTAGCCTCGGCAGTTTTGGTATCCAACTCTAAAAAACCTATGCCTGGAGCCCCCTTGGGTTTTACCTCAGTCTCCGAACCTTCTGTCTCAACATCAGGGTCAGGTTCTACACTCTCATGTCAGAACTCTCAGTCTGGCGGCCTGGTTAATCCAGGGCCTTTAATTTCTTCTTTACTGCCCAAGCAGGTTATGGATGTCATTTTAGAAGCCAGTCGTCCTAGTACTAGAAAATCTTATGCAGGAAAATGGAAAAGATTTTGTTCCTGGATGCAGGCTCAGGATTCTGATCCTCTTCTTCCCAACATTACTTTAATTTTACTTTACTTGACATATCTCTTAAATAAGGGTCTCTCTTTCTCTTCCATTAAAATACATGCCTCTGCTATTTCTGACATCAAGTTTTTATCCTGGAAGACATACATCCTGTTAGCCCTAACCTCTGCCAGGAGGGTTTCAGAGTTACAAGCTCTAATGGCTGTGGAACCTTATATCATTTTTCATCAAGACAGAGTATCTTTGAGGACTAATCCTACCTTCATGCCTAAGGTGGTTTCCAAAGTGGCTTTAAATCAAACTGTACACTTGCCAACCTTTTTCCCCACTCCTCAAAATAAAGGGGAAAGGATCTTACATTCCTTGGATGTACACAGACAGCTACATTTTTACCTGAACAGAGCTAAGGACATCAGAAAATCAGAGCAATTGTTTGTTTCTTATGCTTCCAGTTCCCAAGGTAAAGCCATTTCAAAACAGACCATTTCTAAATGGATTGTTCACTGAATCAGATTTTGTTATTCTCACCATGGAAAGCAAATCCCAGGGAGTATACGGACTCATTCCACCAGAGCTGCTGCCACCTCTGCGGCCTTCCTCAGGGGAGTTCCTACCAAGGATATTTTGGAAGCTGCAACTTGGAGTTCAGTGCATACATTTTCTAAGCACTATAATCTACCTCTCTACTCTAAGTCTAGGGCAAGCTTTGCCTCTGCAGTCTTGCAGGGCCTTTTAGCCGCCCCTTCCTCTTTATGACCACCTCCCTTTCTTTCAGCTTTGGGATTCTACCCTACAGTCATGACTGCAACAGTGAAACACGATGAACATAGTACAGTTGTGTACACCTACCATAAATGTAAATGTTCGAGTGTCTTCACTGTTGCAGTCTGGGTTTCCCTCCCTCCTGTCCCCTCTTATTTTTACTTTTGTGTATTTCCTTTTTTTTTTTTTTTTCACCATTCTTCTGAGGTGTATTTGCAAAGGTTATGGGACCTTTTTCATTTTGGGACTCCTGACATCTGGGGCAAGAAAAACTGGAGAAGATGGCGTCGGCTGTCAGCTTTGTACTCCTGGTGCTCTGACGTCAGGGAGCATGGTTGAAAAGCCGACGCCGGACCCAGACTTTGGGATTCTGGCTGACCTGGGGCTGCCTGCCGGCAGGGGAGAACCCTACAGTCATGACTGCAACAGTGAAGACACTCGAACATCTACATTTATGGTAGGTGTACACAACTGTACTTTGCGGTACCTCACAGATCAGATATAGAGAGATCCAATGGTATCTATGTCACTATTCCTCACTCTTGAGTCTTGGATCCGATATTGGATCCGAGCCGACAACTTTACAGACAGCTTCTAGGCTCGGGTTCCTCCCACTCCCATGATCCTTTGCTGACCTCTAACCCTCGGATCTCATTTGCTGCCCTAAGCTACAGACGCAGATTTCGTGGCTCAAGTTCCTGAGCAGGATAAGTAGCTCTTTTCTAAAATAATTGTCAGCTTTTTTCTGTAATATTAATATTGTATTGTTAATGAGTAGTGTAGTATTAGTTTTAATGAGTTCTCTTTGTGTATTTTAGTGCCCTTTTCATTGTGGCTGATATTTTCCCATTATTTTTCTCATTGTAGTTGTGTGTATAGCAGTTGTTCTAGTTGGTTAGTATGTGTGTGTGTGTGTGTGTGTGTGTGTTGATCAGTTGGTTATTTCCCAGTTTTGACTTGTGCTTGTCTTTTACTGGTTCTGTTTTTCTGTGCACCCCTTTGGCTGTAGGTATTTTACCATGTGTGGTAAGCCAGCTGGCTTTAAAAGGTGCTCCTTGTGCAGTCAGAAGATACCTGACTCCGATTCACACGAGGAGCATTTTTATTGTTTGGGCTCCTACCACCTGGAGGTTGAATGCCCTCCGATTCACACGAGGAGCATTTTTATTGTTTGGGCGCCTACCACCTGGAGGTTGAATGCAACATTTGTGTTGTATTCAACTCCAGGGCTGTGGTCGAGTGCCAGAACAAACTTCTTTTAAAAGGGCTAGCTCATGGTGGTCCCTTGCCAAGGCTGGACCCTCTGAGCACAAAAGGAAGGCCCCCTTGCTCCCCGGGTCTTCCTCTTCCAAAAAGGTGAGGCTGTCTGATCCTAGTGCCTCAGATCTGACCCCAGCATTGACTCAGTTGGATCCGACGTCCCCGGATCTAACCCCAGCCTTGACTCAGTCGGATCCGATGCCCTCTGATCCTAAGATCTGCGACTCTTAAGGATCTGGGGCTTCTGCTCCAAAGCTCTCGGATCCGAGGTCACGGGAATCCACTCCCAGATCCAAGGTCTCTGGTTTGAAGCCTTCGGATCTGGCTGGATCCAGCTCCACCAGATATGAGGCATGTGGGATCCAAGCATTGGGATCCTACCTTGTCATCGGATCCAGGATCTGTGTTGGATCCCACTGTTGTTATTGAAGATTCCCCCTCAGGTTCTGGCTTGGGGCAGTCCCTTTCAGTCAACAAGCACAAAAGTTGTTCTTTAGAGCGGAGGTCTTCGGGATTGAGACACCCATCCTCGGCTAGGTCCTCCACCTCCTCTAGGTCCTCCAGGAGTTTACTCCCTTCTGATATGGACAGGATGATGAGGTCCTTTCTCAAGGGTCAGATTGAGTTTGGGCTTCTCGTGTCCCCTGCCCATCCAGCTAAGGGGCCATCTCCTACCCCTTCTTTGACTTCTCCTTGTCCAACCAGGTTGATTTCAGACTTTCTGGCTCTGGATCGCACAGGGAGGGAGACAGGGATCCCTGGGGACCTTTCTGTCCCTAGCCTGTCTGAGTTCCTGACTTTTTCTGCTCAGTCTCCCACTGGGCAGATGGAGTCCTGGGCCCTTGCGGTTGCCCTGGAGTCCTTGTGTGAGGGTTCCTGACCCGTTTTTTCAGACCAGTCCCTTCCCCTTGGTGCTTCAACCCTTGACAGCTTGGGGCCAGTACTTTCTGGAGGCTCAGAGGTTCTGGCTTGCTCTGGTCCTTCTCCCCAGGCAGGCCTTCTTGCAGGTTGTGCGGACGGGGCATCGTCCAGTCCTTTAGCTTTCTGGGTCGTAGCGATTACTTTTTCTTCCCAAAGAGTTTCCTCCCTGTCCTTCCAGGGACCATCCCAGCCCCTCCAAGTGGACCCTACTCATCCTGTCCCAGGTCAGCCCTCTTGAACTAGCCTTCAGGTGGGAGCTGCCCCACTTGGGGTCCCCCTTTTTTCCGAATCCACTCCCGAGCCACCCCTGGAGGAGGTTTCCCAGAAGAGATTGTGTAAGTGGATGGACTGCCCTACAGAGTTGCTCACAGAGGATACAGATCTTGATGAGGGGCACGGGTCTCCGCCTGAGGATGTCTCCTTTGAGGACATCTTAGAAATGCTTAAGAGCAGTTGGTCTTCCCTCCCCCCATCCTCCGAGGAGTCAGTCTTTCTGAAGGCTTTCAGGATGGGACTGTCTACCTACTGGTAGAGGAAGAACTTGTAGACCTTATTGCCAGCAGGACATGGAAGGAGCCGGATACTGTGCAGCCTTGTTCCCAAACATGCAGACAAATTCCTCAGTCCCCTTTCTGACTAGCAGTTCTGGTCAAAAGGCATGCCAGTCAATGCAATCGTGGTAGCTGCCACCACCAAGAAAGAGCTGGCTGAACAGAGCACTTCTGTCTATCCCCCAACTATTAGTGTGGAGCGATTGACAGGCATGGAAAGCGGATTTTCACCTCAGCTACATTCGGTCTGTGGGTGCTTAACTATCTGGCACATTTCACCTGACTACAAAGGGACCTGTTCAAGTAGCTTACCCATCCCTTTCTGAGGTACTGCCTGCCGGGGAACTAAGGGTGTCCCTCAAACTATCCACACTTTCTTTTCTGGCTAATTCATCAATGAGGCTGATTGTCAGTGCTACGGAAGGGGCCTGTCGAGCGGCCAGCACAGGCATCGCTATTTGGTGTCATGCCTGGCTGTGCCTTTGTGGATTTGTGGAGTTCTTTAAGGCATCTTTCACCAATGCCCACTTTGGCTCTACCCTGTGTAGCCCTTTGGTCAAAGAGACTCTTACCCTCATTGAGCAGGAAGGCAAGACCTTGTCAGCTGTGGGAATCAGGTTTTCCATCCCTCAGTGCTCATTTTCCAAGATGCAACGAGGGGCCAGGAAAATGTGCTTTCACAAGTTGCAGCCTGTCTTCCAGGGTACTCAGGATGAGTCCTCCTCTAGATGTTGGGGAAGAGGGTTCAACGGCAGACTCCGCCCCAGGGGCAGAGGAGGTCTGCAAAATCAGGGTTCCAGGGAACCCTTTTCTGAGAAGCCCCAACAGCTCTCCTGAAGGACTGCCAAATTGTCCTGTCGGCAGTCGGGGGTCATTTGTCCTTGCACCCTTTGGCCTGGGCAAGTATAAAGATCATTTGGTGCTAAACATCCTATCTGATGTTATCTTAGCACCATTCCTTACGTTAGAGTCTTGGATCCGATATCGGATCCAAGCCGGCATACTCAAACAGCTTAGCTCAAGCTCCTCCCCTTCCATGATGCTCTGCTGCCCTCTAATCCCTCTGATCTCGTTTGCCGCTTGATCTAGACAGACGCAGGTTGCTCAGCTCCTTGTGGGATAGTAAGTAGGGTCTTTTTTTGAATTGTAGTGTGTGGTTGTTATTCCCTTCCCATCCCTCCCGTTCAGCATTTATTCTTTTTTTTTTTTTTTTTAGTGCCCTTTTCTTGGGGGTTTAGCCGTTGCTTTAATCTTTGTAAAGGTAGCTTGTTGGTGTGTTTAGTGAGTTGTTTGTTGGGTTAGTGTTCTAGTATCGGATGGAATATTTGGGTTTTGATCTCTACTTGCTTTTGGGCTTAGGTACTTGGAATTTCCTTCGGCAGTGTTGTTGGGGTTTGATATATGGCAGACAAACCCTTGGGTTTTAAAAGATGCTCCTTGTGTGGTCGGACAATTCCTGTTTCCGACTCACACGAGGAGTGTCTCTACTGTCTCGGCGGTAACCATCTGGAGGTTGAGTGCTGCATTTACACTGCCTTCAACCCCAGAGCCCTGGTCAACCACTGAAACAAATTACTGATTAAAGGGTTAGTAAAAGGGGGCTCCTTGGTCACTGCTACCCCAACCAAAGTGGGCCCTTAAGAGAAGAAGAAGAAGGTTCCTCCAGTCAAGGAGGTCCCTTCCAGGCGACCCCGACTGTCGGATCCAAAGTCCTCAGATCTTACTCCAGCCGGGGCGGTGTCCGATCCGAGATCTTCGGGTATCAGAAGGTTTAGGTAGTCCACCTCTGGATTCCGCTCCAGGTCCTCGGATCCTACGTTATCAGTTCCCATTCCCAGATCCAAGGCTTTGGAGGCAAGACTCACAGATCTGAGGATGGGTGCATTGTCTGCAGATCCGACCGTCTCGGATCCGAGAGAGTCGAGGGCAGTTGCCTCAGATCCATCGGTTCTCTCAGTTCCGAGCAGGTCTGACCCTAGGGCCATGTCTGAGCCTATTGTAGTGGAGGAGTTTCCCTCTGATCCATTGAGGGTAGGACAGATGTTTTCGCCCTCTCATAGGTCTCACTCGAGGGAACGCAAAAGGAGAACTTCTGAGTCCAGGCGCGGCTCCCCAGCCAGGTCCTCCATCTCATCCAGATCTTCCAGGAGTGCTTTTCCCATGGATATGGACAGGATGTTGGACTCCTTTCTGAAAGCTCAGATGGTGTTGGGGCTTCTGGCTTCACCAGTCCACAGGTCGGGGAGCCAGTCTCCCACTTCCCATTTAACCGCTCCTCATCCGACTGTTGATTTGGATTATCAGGGACTGGTGTGCGGAGCAAAGGCTGTGGGAGTGTTGGGGCACAGCTTGGTCCCTACCCCATCGGGATTGGCGGTTGGTGCTGTTCCTACCCCCCAGGACAGTCCATCTCTCTTGGCCGGGCTGCCGACCCAGGGTCCATGGGGTTGGATTCAGGTCCATGTTTTTCGGACCGGTCTCTGCCCTTAGGCACTTTGGCTTTTGGCAACTCTGGTCCAGTGCTGTCTGGCAGAGCGGGGGATCCTGGGGTTCTACCCTCTCTTCGGCTGTGGTGTTATGGCAGGAGAGGGGGATGGGACCTCCTTGATGCCTTCCGCTTTCCGGGAGGCAAAAAGGTCCTTCTCTGCTATCAGAGCTGCCTCCCCTGCCTGCGGTCATCCTCCCCAGCCTCAGTACCTGAGTGAACCCACTCTTACTGCTTCCAGTTAGCCCGTCCAGTTTAGCCTGCAGGGGGGAGGTACCTCCCCCCATAGGGGTTCCCTCCTCTTCCGAGTCTTCCCCGCAACCTCCGGCTGAGGAAGTTTCCAGGAAAAGGACATGTAAGAGGAGACATCTCAAGTCCCCATGGAGTCTTCAACTGAAGATAGAGATGTTGATGAAAGGGACGGGTCTCCAAGATCTCCGGCCGAGGACATCTCCTTTGGAGACATACTCGAGATCCTCCAGGCCAAAGGCGGTTGGTCTGCCCAATCCCCGTCCTCTGAGGAAACCATATTTCTGGAGGCTTTCGGTATGGGCCCATCTACCTCTTGGGTCCCCCCCCCCCCCGCTGACCCTCATCAATCTCGTGGCCAGCAGGGCTTGGAAGGAGCCAGACGATCAAATTTCTCAGCGGATAAATCTTTCTGGTCCAAAGCAGTCCCGATTGATGCTGTTGTGGTGGTTACTGCCACCAAAAAGGAGTTGGCAGAGCAGAGTTCTTCTGTCCACCCTCCCAGTCTCGAATCGAGAGCTCTGGACAGATTTGGAAAGCGGGTGTTCACTTCTGCTTCCTTTAGCCTGCGAGCCTTAAATTATCTTGCACTTTTCAGCCATCTCCAGAGGGATTTGATTAATGAACTGTCAACTTCCCTCACGGGATCCATGTCTGAGGAGAAATTTAAGGTGGTTTCTCCCAAACTGACCACCCTTCATTCGATTGCTAACTCGTCCATGAGGCTACTTTCCAATGCTGCGGAAGGGTCCTCACGGGTGGTGGGTTCAGGCATTGCCATTAGGCATCATGCCTGGGTGCGCCCAAGCAGGTTTGCAGAGGCCTTTAGGACGTCATTTATCAATGCCCCCTTTGATGGTTCCACTCTCATTGGTCCCAACGTGAAAGAGACGTTGTCAGCCATCGAAACCAGATTTTCTACCCCTCAAAGGTCCTTTTCTAAGACCCAGAAAGGGGAAAATGTGGTTTCGGAAGGTGCAGTCTTCCTTCCAGGATGTTCAGGACGATTCCTCTTCCAGGGGACAGGGAAGTGGTTTCAATGACAGATGTTGCCCTAGGGACAGAGGAGGCCTGCAGAACCAAGGTTCCAGGAAGCCCTTCTCTGAGAAACCTTTTCAGCATCCCTGAGATGTTGCCCGACTGTCCTTCCCTGGAGGCATTCTATCATTCCACCCTCTAGCCTGGGCAAGCATTACAAATGATCAATTGGTGCTAACCATTATATCCATGGGCTATTGCATTCCCTTTTCGGAATTCCCCTCGATGACCAGAACTCTTCCGGATGTGCCACCCAGTCAGAAAGAGTTGGCCTGACAGGAGTTTCTGAGCCTTCTTCAAAAAAAGAGCCATCCAAGAGGTCCCCGCAGGACAGAGAGGATCCGGAGCTTATTCCCGCTTCATTTTAGTTCCAAAGAGAGCAGGAGACCTACATCCTATTCTGGATCTCAGTCGCATGATCCTGTTCATACAGAAGTCAAAGTTTTGGATGGTCACTGTGCAGTCGATTGTACCCCTCTTGCACAGCAATGACTGGATATGCTCAGTGGACCTCCAGGACATGTACTACCATGTAAACATGGATCAACAGTCCAGGAGGTTTCTGCGCTTTCACTTGGGAGCCGATCACTTTCAGTTCAGGGCCCTGCCCTTTGGTCTCACAGCCCGCTGGGTGTTCACCAAATGCATGGCATTGGTGACGGCTCAACTCCTGCTGCAGGGAATCCAGGTGTTTCCCTGTTTGGATGATTGACTCCTAATGGTCCCTACAAAGCATCAACTATTGGACAACATATGTACCTTACTCTCCCTGTTCCAGCAGTTGGGAATTACAGTAAACATGGCCAAGTCCTTCTTGATTCCTATGCAACATCTGAAGTTCATAGGCACTCTGGATACTGCCGTGCAAATCACAGCCCTTCCTCTTCGCCGGTTGTCTCTAATTCGTGCCCATGTTCAAGTTCTGCTGGAGCAAACATGTCCTCCTGCTTCACACGTTCTCAGGGCTCTAGGGTCCATGGTGGCTGCTATTTACTTGGTTCCGATGGCTCGGTACCACATGAGAGTTCTACAGTGGACCTTTGCAGTTAGTTGGTCAGTGTTTCTGCATCTCCTGTCATTCACCATTTGTCTCACCCCAGTGTGTCAAAAGCATCTTTTGTGATGGATTTGCTCACAGGACCTCTTAGTGGACAGTTCTTTTGCTCCACTGACACCCACTGCCACGGTCACCTTGGATGCTTCCCTGTTAGGTAGGGGGGGGACATTTCCAGGGGAAGACAGTCCAAGGGCTTTGTCCTCTTCAGACACCAAACTGCACATCAACGTTCTGGAGATGGGAGCAGTCCTTCTGTCATTGCCAGCTTTTCAGGATTGCCTTCCTCCGGGAACGATTGTGGTTCTATTGGACAATGTGGCAGTTGTCTGGTATATTAACAAGCAAGGGGGCACATGTTCTTATCTGCTTTGTCGAGAGGCCATAAGGGTTTGGGAATGGGCGATGTCCATGGGGCGCTTTCTCATTGCAACACACATTCCCAGAGCATCCAACATGTTGGCGGACAAATTGAGCAGGGCTATTCTGATCCCTCACGAGGGGTCCCTGAATCCAGTGGTGGCTCAACAGAGTTTCCATCGGTGGGGTTTTCCAAGCTACGATCTGTTTGCATCTCCTCTCAACCACAAATGCAGCAAGTTCTTTGCATTGATCCCCCCAGAGGGGAAATCTCCCAAGGATGCACACGCGCACGATTGGCCTCCGGGTCTCTTGTATGTTTTTCCCCTATTGCCCTTAATTTCGAGAGTACTTTAGAAAGCCAGACGTCTCAAGATGCAGTTGATCCTCATTACCCCCTTCTGGCCTTGGCAGGTGTGGCTCCCCCTTCTACGGTCTCACTTGAGGCATCCACCTTGGGTGTTCGATCCAACTCTGGATCTTATATCTCATCCATCTCTGCTTCCGCCCATGAATCTTCAGACCCTGCATCTGAAAGCATGGTATGTCCACTTCCAGTGATTTTGACTAAGTCCAGGCTAGCTTCGCCTGTGAAGGATATTATTCTTTCTTCCCAGAGGTCTTCCACTAGGAAGGTATTTATCAGTAAATGGAAGAGATTTTCTATCTGGGCAAAGAATAAGAATCTGGACCCCTTTTCAGATTCCATTCCTGAGATCCTTCTCTTTCTGACATCTTTCTTTAAGGAAGGGTCCAGTTTCTCCGCCATCAAGGTCAATTGGCAGCGATTTTGAATTTTCATCTTAGCGATGATTCTACCTTTTCTTCTCAACTCTGAAAGGCCTTTTTGAAAGGTGTTTTTCTTTTGCGACTCCCTGTTAAACATCTATCCCCTCCGTGGAATTTGGCTTTGGTACTGCAGGCATTAACAAAGCCTCCCTTCGAACCGGCTGCATTGTGTGATATCAAATTCCTTTTGTGAAAAACTGCCCTTTTGGTGGCAGTAACTTTGATGAAGAGAGTCTCTGAGCTGCAAGCTCTTACAATTAAGCCGCCCTACTTAATTTTCCATAAGGGCAGAGTGTCTCTGAAACCAGATCCATGCTTTATGCCCAACGTAGCTTCATCAGCTAATCTTAATCAGTGTATTTATCTTCCAGTATTTTTCCCTAACTATACCAATAAAGAGGAATACATTCTGCACACCTTGGATGTTCATCATCAACTTTGTTTATATCTGCATAGAACTAGGGAATTTAGATGTTCAGACCAGTTGTTTGTAGCCTTTTCTAGGAATAGAAGGGGCAGAAGAATTTCGAAAGTTACGGTTTCCCGCTGGATTTCGCAATGTATTTCCTTCATTTACACTTCAGAAGGCGTTCCTTTATCTACACCAGTAAAGGCTCATTCCACAATGGCGGTGTCTACCTCAACTGCGTTTGCAGACCATCAATCCTTAGATGACATTTGTGCAGCAGCAGTGTGGTCCTCTTCTCGCACATCTTTCACTATAAGTTGTATTTGGTTTCTAGAGGAAGGGCTTCCTTTGGCTCCATGGTTCTTCAGCATGTCATTCCTTGAAGCCTCCCAAGATTTTGGTAGCTGGGGACTCTGACACTAACATGAGGAATGGTGACTAAGATAACATCAAATTTATAGTTATGTACTTACCATAACTTGGCATCTGTGTTATCTGTAGTCACCATTCATCACGGTCCCATCCTCCAGCCCCCTTCCTGACAGATTAGCTGGATGTTGGTGGTCTTGTGTTGGTAGTAGTAGTTTTGGTCTTCTTTCCTTATGCAAAGTCAATCTGAGGGGTTAGAGAGCAGCAAAGCATCATGGGAGGGGAGGAGCTTGAGCTAAGCTGCTTGTCTGAGTATGCCGGCTTGCGACCGATATTGGATCCAAGACCCTAACATGATGAATGATGACTACAGATAACACAGATGCCAAGATATGGTAAGTACATAACTATAATCCCCATGTGTTATTCTTTTCCCTTTTCTTAGTCTCCTCCTCCGGTCAGGAGATAACCTCCTCAATGCACCACCCCATCAGAGGGAGCTAGCTCAGGAAGAAGTTCTCAATCTTCTTTGAAAGAGAGCCATCCAGGAGGTCCTCCCAGGACAATGAGAATCCGGAACTTACTCTTGTTTCTTTTTAGTGCCAAAGAAGATGGGGGACCTGCATCCAATCCTGGACCTCAGCAATCTCAATCTCTCTGTCAAGAAATCCAAATTCCGGATGGTCACTGTCCAGTCCATCGTGCCTCTGTTGCACAAGGATGATTGGATGTGCTCCATAGGTCTCCAGGGCACGTACTGTCACACAAAAACAGACAGGTGCTCCAGGAGGCATCTCCACTGTCAGTTAGGGGCCAATTACTACCATAAATAACCACGAATACAATAAACTCAAACCAGCGACCACGAAAATTGCAAAATCTCTTGCACCTTGGCTAACAAGCTTTTACAGAGTATATTCCCACTTTTCCATAAAACCTTTAAATAACCACATCAATTACATCATTAATCAATTAAGAAATAAAAATAAATAAATTACAAAAAGATTTCAAATTACACTCCACATTGAGACCTGTGGGGGATAAAGTGTTAAATTTTGAAATAAAAAGCAGATTCCTTTCTGCACAACTTTTTATTATATTGCTTACATTAATACAAGCATTATTAATTTGCTCCATCACAGTAGCTTTTAAACCTAACAGATTTTTATTTTATTTCATTATATTTTTGAAAATGAGGGGCTTTGGGACTTTCTTCCCTACCTTTTTAATGTTCCTAATATATTCTTTTAGCCTTATAGAGAAACTTCTTTTACTTTCTCCAACAGAACATTTTTCACATGGTCATTTTAAAACATATATCACCTCTTCATTTTCATACCCAAAAGTGCCTTTCGCTTGAAACTCCTTCCCATTAATTTTTGTAAAACTATTCAGTATAAATTGACAACATGACCATTTCCCACAGGGAAATGTTCCTTTTAGCATAAACTAATCTGTTCTATTTACTATGGGCATGCTAAATCTATCATGTACCACAAATTCCTTAATATTTTTCCATTTCATGTAAGAAATTTGGGGTGGATATCTACTGATAAATTCTAAATTTTTACATCTTTCTAAAACACCCCCAAAATATCTGACCATACTATTTAATGGTGATGAACAGGGTGACAGACGAGATCAGACAGGAGTCCCCGTCGACTATGATGTTTGCAGATGACATTTTGATCTGTAATGAGAGTAGGGAACAGGTGGAGGAGACCCTGGAGAGATGGAGATATACTCTAGAGAGGGGCGGAATGGAAGTCAGCAGGACTAAGACAGAATATATGTGTGTGAATGAGAGGGAGGATAGAGGAGTGGTGAGGATGCAAGGAGTAGAGGTGGCGAAGGTGGATAAGTTTAAATACTTGGGAAAAATAGTTTAGAATAATGGTGAGTGTGGAAGAGAGATGAAGACAGTACAGGCAGGATGGAGTTTGAGGAGAAGAGTGTCAGGAGTGATTTGTGACAGACTAGTACTAGTAAGAGTGAAAGGGAAGGTCTACAAGAGAAGAGTGAGGCCAGCTATGTTATATGGGTTGGAGACCGTGGCATTGACAAAAAGGCAGGAGTTGGAGCTGGATGTGGCAGAGTTAAAGATGTTAAGATTTACACTGGGTGTGACGAGGATGGACAGGATTAGGAATAAGTATATTAGAGGGTCAGCCCAGGTTGGAAGGTTTGGAGACAAAGCCAGAGAGGCACGATTATGTTGGTTTGGACATGTGCTGAGGAGGGATGCTGAGTGTATGGGGAAAAAGATGCTAAGGATGAAGCTACCAGGTAACAGGAAAAGAGGAAGGCCTAAGATAAGGTATATGGATGTGGTGAGTGAGGACATGTGGTGAACAAGATGCAGAGGACAGGAAGAAATGGAAACAGATGAACCGATGTGGCGACCCGTAATGGGAACAGCCAAAAGAAGATGATGATGACTATTTAATCTTTCCAAAAATAGGTGTATTTTGTAACAAAAACATGGGCTCTCTCCCCTCTCTTTTGTTACCCACTCTACCTAATCTCGCTCCCACATATTGCTCACCACTCTACCCCTCATGGAACCTTCTAATGCCATCCCTCTTTTGTACCCCCTATTACAAAACATCTGAATAGCTTTCTCTAATTCATAATTACAGTCCTCTTTATCACTACATAATCTTTTTATTCTTAAAAATTCGCCATATGGTGTAGATTTTAAATTATGAGGGGGATGACGACTTTCACCATGTAAGATATGATTATGTTCTTCAAATTTTCTACAATTCTTTGTTTTTATAGTACCATTAACCACACCTTCCAATGAAATATCCAAAAACAATCACCTTTATACCTACCTGAAGTCCATCATAGCTGATACCATATCTATTTATGTGTAAGCCTTGTATAAATTCTCCCACTTCATTACATCCCCTATACAAATAAAAATCAGTTTATCTATAAACCTACAATATCTAGTAACAAATTTATTTTAAAAAATCACTATTATAAATATGAAAATGTTCAAATAAACCCATAAACAAATGTGCATACATGGGGGCAAACTCTTCCCCCATAGCTGTACCTTGAAACCGCCTATACAGTTGCCCATTTAATTCAAACATGCTGTTATTCAAACAAAAAGAAACTAATTCCAAAAAATAGTGAGTTTTAGAAATATCTCCCAGAAAATATAACAAGGCCTCCATACCATGTACACGTTTGATAATTGTATATAAACTCACTACATCCACAACTATAAAATACATATTCTCAGGCCATCTTATATCTTTATTTTTTTCTTTAAAATCAAATACATCTTTAATATAAGATGGTAATCCAATAACTTTATTCAGCAAATATGTATGTAAGAAAACTGATAAATTATGAGTGAAATATTCAGACGCTGATACAATTGGACAACCTGATGGGTTCTTAAAACTTTTGTGAATTTTCGGTAGGCAAAAGAAGTAAGACATGGTACAATTTGTTTGTACTAAATCTATATCCTACATCTTCCAAAGAGAAATAGTTTAACCTCAGGCCTTTATTTAATAAGTCTTGATAATAATTTAGTGCTTTATTGTAAATTTCAACTTTATTTTTTTCATACATTTCATTATTCTCCAAATGTTCATAACATATTCTGAAATTTTCTGTAAAATGTAATAACACTAACTTTCTCCCTTTGTCCGCTGGTTTAAAGACTGCCTCCTTTCTCTGACTCAAACACCGGAAACTCTCCAATTCCGTCTTACTTAAATCGTATCTAATCTCAGTTCTATTTTTGTTAAAAAAAATTATATTCCTTTTCCACACCATACTTTAATAATAGGGAAAATTGCTGTATGACATCATTTTTGAAAGAGGGTACAATCTCACTTTTATAGATTATATCCTCTGTATCTAATTTAAAATAGGCATTGGATTGGATGCCACGTCTGAATTACAAGAATAAAAACTACCATCACTAGATTCCAAATCACTTTCAACACAGTTCAGCATTTCAATATTTCTTTCAGCCCCCTTAAAATAGTCTCTCATGTGCAATTTTTAACAAGTTTAAAAATTTCAATTTTTGTCTCATACAGCCTTGGCAAAGCCATATGAATAAATGTCAAACTCTGCATAAAACAGCTGTTTCATCACTTGAAAAATAAAAATCAGATAAATTCACTGTATAGTCATTTTCAAATCAAGTTCTTTGTTCATTCACTTCAATATCATTTACCTCTTTTGAACGTACGGGAGGTCCGTATTAAAATCCAGTCCACTTTCATAACCACTTCTAAATCTTTTTTGGCTGTCACTTGGTAAGTCCCCTTTCTCTCAAAAAGTCTTATTTAAATATTCCCTATTGCCCACTGCCAGTAAACGAGGGAAATCTCCACTATCCTCACTTTCATATTCAGTAGAAGTCACATTCCTCACCAATGCATGTGAGACTCTGTGTTGTCTTCCTGTTTCTGGTTCTCCTTCAAATCTAACGTGATTACGTTTTTAGCGTTGGTTATTTGATAACAAGAATGCTTGATTGCGTTCGTAATCTCGTAAGTCTCTGACCAGCTTTACTTTCTTCCTGTCAGTCAGTTCTTTCTCAGAAGTTAGTAGTTTCTCATTAACTCCCATGAGTAACTGTTCCAAAAATTCCTTATTGGATCTCTGCACAATATCACAGCAAACAGTTTTGGTCTCCTCCTTTAATTTACATTCTTAATTGTGTCCCTCTCAATTAAGATGTTAACCCATTCTATGCTGCATCTGTGCACTGCAGCTGTCCAGCAGGCATTGAATTTTTTATCTTCCATCATTTAGGTTAAACAGAGTCTAGGGGCTTTTGACTGCCCACATACCCCTAGGTCTTGTAGTCAGCTCCAAGTATCCCTGTAAACTTTGCAAATTTATAAAACAGAGGTCTCTTCAAAAATTACTTTTTCCATCTGTTGTAACAATGCCTGCATCTCTGGAGTTACGTTAACATCTAAAGTCTTACCAGTACCGGTGAGGGGTTATTCTGCCTTTTTCTTCTTTCCTCTTCCCATTTACTCAAAATCACAGGCACATTATCATTGCGGTTACCCTAGTCATATTCAGTGTTATTCAACTTTACCAATGGAGCTGCTCTTTCCCCAGTCTGGACCAGAAAACTTTCTATGGTCTAATGGATTTGTTATTTTAATAAAGTGATTTGGTGTTTCAAAACTCTGGCTATCCAGTTTTTCGTAGTTGCCAATCACTACCAGCTCAGGACCCTGCCCTTTAGTCTCACCACAGCCCCCTGGGTGTTCACCAAATGCATGGCAGTGGTCACAGCTCACCTAAGACTGCAGGTATTTCTGTACCTCGACAATTGGCTCCTCACAGCTCCCACGAAGCATCATCTGGTCACTGCCTCTCTCAGTACCTACTCCAACTATTCGACCAGTTAGGGATTACAATGAATCTCCCCAAATTGAACCTGATTCCATCCCAAAATCTGGAATTCAGTGGGATCCACCTGGACACTGTGTTGGAGATTGCAGCGCTCCTGCTCTGCCAGGTACACCTCATCAGATCTCATGTTCAGTGTCTTGTCGATCTGTTTCATCACCAGGCCCATCTTATTCTCAGGGCCTTAGGATCCATAGCTGCAGCAATCTATCTGGTGCCATTAGCCAGGTTCTACATGAGGGTTCTACAGTGGATTCTATTGGTTCAGTGGTCTTCCTTGTCTTATCCGATGACAACCCCGATCCATCTTACCCCAGTGTGCAGGCGTCATCTAATTTGATGGATCCAGTCTACCGACATCTTATTAGGCAGACCATTCTGTTTTCCTCCCCCCAGTGCCACAGTGACCTCGGATGCTTCCCTGTTGGGGAGGGGAATTTTCAGGGAAGGATGGTCCAAGGCATGTCATCCACTGTAGAGACCAAACTGCACATCAACGTCCTGGAGATGAGGGCAGTCTTCCTCACATTGCAAGCCTTACAGGACTGCCTCCCTCTGGGTACCAATGCAGTTCACACGGACTACATGACTGTTGTGTGGTACATCAACAAGCAAGGTGGCACACATTTGTATCTGCTTTGTCTTGAGGCCATGAGCTTGTGGAAATGGGCAATGTCCTCAGGGCGCTTTCTTATTGTAATGCATATTCCCGGAGAGTCCAACGTGCTGGCGGACAGACTCAGCAGGGAGATCTTAAGTCCTCCTGAGTTGAGTGGTCCTTGAATCCTTTGGTGGCAAAAGAGATCTTTCTTCGCTGGGGTCAGCCGAACTGCTATCGGTTTGCTTCCCCTCTCAACCACAAATACAGCTGATATTTCACTCCGATTCCCCCAGACGGGAAGTCCCCTAGGGATTCTCTGGTTCACAGTTCGCCCCCGGGTCTCCTTTATGCCTATCTTTCTTTGCCTCTCATTCCCAGACTACTTCAGAAAGCTTGTCGCCTCAAGGCCATCTTGATCCTCATTACTTTTGGCTTCTGCATGTGTAGTTCCACCTTCTTCAGTATCATCTGAAATACCCCCCCCCCCCCCCCCCATACTAGATCACATTCTGGATCTGATTTTCCATCCTTCTCAGCTTCTGATTCCCAACCTCCAGGTGCTTTGTCTGAAGACATGGTTTGTCCACGTCCAGTAATCCTGAATCAGCCCAGGCTACCTTCTCCTGTTAAGAACATTATCCTGGCCTCTCAGAAGGCTTCCACTAGAAAGACTTATGCCAGTAAGTGGAAAAGGTTTTCTATTTATTTATTTAACATTTGTTTACCAGGAAAGTCCGACTTGGAATGAAGCCAATTTTCAGCGGAGGCACGGGGAGAAACGCTGCAGGTGCATGTGTTTGTAATGTGGCAGGAAACTGGAGTACCTGGAGAAAACCCACACGAATGCAGGGAGGACATGCAGACTCCACACAGAAGGCACTCCAGCTGAGAATCAAACCAGAGAACCTCTTGCTGTGAGGCAACAGTGCTACCCCTGCACTGTCCTAATATTTGGGATAAGCAGCTCAGTCTTCCATTTCAGATATCTTGCTGCTCTTGTCTTTGCTGTTTCAGGATGGAGCTAGCTTCTCGACTGTCAAAATGCAGTTGGCATCTATTTCCAACGTCCATGTTTGTGGGGAACCTACCTTCTCTTGCTTGTGTAAAGCATTTTTAAAAGGGGGTTTTCTACTTTGACCTCCTTTCCAGGATCATTCCCCTCCTTGGGACCTTTCTTTTCTGCTGCAATCTCTGAGTCCATTTGAGCCTGCTGCCACATGTGATGTCAAATTCTTGTCATGGAAAATGTCTTTTCCTAGTAGCCATAACTTCAGCTAAAAGAGTTTTGGAATTGCAGGCTCTTTCTATCAAACTGCCTTTCATGATTTTTCATAAAGACAGAGTGGCCCTTCGAACCAACCCTTTGTTCATGCCTAAGGTTGCCGCAGAAGAAAATCTGAACCATTCAATCCATTTGCCAGTTTTCTTCCCAAATTTTGCTAATAAATGAGAATATCTCTTGCATATGCTGGATGTGCATAGACAATTATGTTTCTTCTTAGATAGGGCAAAAGGTTTCCGCAGGTCTGACCAGTTGTTTGTGGCATTCACTCTCAACAGGAGGGGTCAGGTGGTGTCCAAAATAACTGTCTCCCATTGGATTTTGATGTACATTTCCTTTGCTTATTCATCCAAAGGTTTATCCTTACCATGTCCAGTCAGAGCTCATTCCACTAGGTCAATGGCTATGTCAGCTGCCTATCTTGCCAGTCATTCCATAGATGACATTTGTGTGGCAGCCACCTGTTCTTCTCCTAACACTTCTCTTAGTCACTACAAACTTGACATTGTCTCCAGAAACAGGGTTTAGCTTCACAGTTTTTTGGCGTGTCCTTCCATGAGGCCGCCCAGGATTCAGGGTAGCTGGGGACTCTGACCCAATTGAAGGAATAGTGACACGGATAATATCAGATAGAGTTATGTACTTACCATAACTTGGCATTTGTGTTATCCTATGTCACTATTCATCACTATCGCTCCCTCTGCCCCCTGTCTTGTAGGATCTAGAGGATGTGGAGATGTTCTGTCTGGTGGTCAAGGTCTTCCTTAACTGCCTTCTAGCTTAGGGCTGAGAGATTAGAGGGCAGCAAGGAATCATGGGAGTGGGAGGAGCGCAAACCTAGAAACTGTAAAGTTGCCGGCTCAGATCCATTATCGGATCCAAGACCCAAGAGTGATGAAAAGGGACATAGGATAACACAGTCGCCAAGTTATGGTAAGTACATAACTCCTTTTCATTGCAGTGGATTGACTAAGATTTCCTGTTCTGTATTCCCCAGTTTAACTGTTTTTTTTTTCCTTTCTACAGCTTTCTTTTCCACTTCCATGATTGATAATGCTCTGTGAGTTTGAAGAGCTTGTCTAGCCCCTGTGTGTTCCAGTTCTTTTCTGCTTCACAGTTTACATCTACTTCCCAGTTCTCATCAGGGAAGAGTTCCCTTGTTTAATGCCTAAAAAGTATATGCAGATGAGTGAAGTGCCTGTGTGGCTGCCAGATCATGTTCTTCAGTGGCATACATCTGTTTCTTGACTAAAAATCATAATGTAAAGCACTGTCTCAAGCCTGTGTTTCAGCCTGGCCACTCAGAGGTGCAGGTGAGAGAAACGCTTGATGTTCTTCATGTTTCACTGTTGCAGCCGTCACATATGGGTTATCAGACTCCCGATAGCCCTCAATCAGCCCGAATACCAGAGTCCTTGGTGTATGATGTCGGCTGCCGCTGATTGTAAAACTGATGTCAGTATGTCAGGTATAAAGGGAGGCCACCAACGCCATTTCCTCAGTCTTTCTTACCGCGGAGCCCGAAGCAGATGCAATTCACACTAGTGCCAGTTGGCCGTTTACCTTCGTTTTGCTTTCCGACTACCAAGTTGAAGAAGCCTTCAGATAAGTACCCCGTTGGGGAGCCTCTTTTCTTGCTTTAACAAATGTCAGATAAAGTTAATAACTGTCTTGCTAGTGGAAAACAGATTCCGCACCGTGATTTCCATTCCGATTGTATAACTTGTTTGGGCCTTGAGCACGACGTCCCTAACTGCGATCTCTGTGCTTCCTTTAACCCGCGTACCATACGCCGTAGAGCTAAGATTTTGTAAAAGCATTTCGGAGTCTGGCCTTAGTTTGTTGGTATGGCGTCTTCTGGTCTCCCGACTTCGGATATTCCTAGGAAATGCATAAACAAGGACAGCGACAGGCCTAGGGTTTAAATCTACTGACAACGCACCAGTGAAATTTTTCATCAGCACAGTGGTAGTCAGTGAGGCGCTTTCGCAGCCCCTGCAGTCTGCAGAATTTCAGCCACAAGCCTCTGCCGAGACCTTTACGGAGTCCTCCATGCCGCAGGCTGCTATTTTGTCTTCAGACCCTCCGCCTGTCGCCGCCTCAGATGGGTCCAGAGCCGCTTTGCAGGCACCGGCTTGTGACGCCTCTTCTTTTTGACATGAGACCAGAACCAGACTGACTACCTTAGCTCAGACTTCTGCAATTGCTAGGCCTCCCGAGTCCCTCCGGATTGCTAGTAAACCTTCCAGCCACAAACCTACTCACAAGCAGGCATCGGCCTCCCCTCCTGTGCCTCAGTCCCAGTTGGTAAAGATGGCTGATGATCTTTCCCTGATTAGGGGCTCCCCCCCTTTAAAGAGGGCTAGGGAATTGTATCCTGATGTTTTGTCTGTCTCAGATTCTAAGATTTCCAGTATGTCTGCTGGTGAAGAAGCAAATTCTTTACTTTTTTCTGGCTTTGAAGATTCTGATGCTGAGGACTCTATTCCTTCTGCCTCCCCTCCAGAAGATTTTTCCTTTGGGGATACTTTGAATACTGTTAGGGAGCATTTTAAATGGGAATGCCAGGATTTTCCACAGTCTAAGAAAAGAATCAGGGAATTTTTAGATTTGTCACAGCATAAGCCTCTTTCTATTCCTTCAGTTTTGGAAGTTGTGGATGATGTTTTCATGGAAAATTCTTTAACTCCTAATTCTGTTCCTCTTGCCCCCCAAAAAAACAGATAGATATTACAGGATTCCTGAATCTCATCAATTCCTTTTAGAAACCCTATTGCTGTTAAGGCTATTATTGCTAGAAACCCTGTGCCTTTTGATAAGGAATCTAGGGCCTTGGACAGGTGGGGTAAAAAATTCTATACTTCTGCAACTCTTGCCATTAGATCCATGAGTTATCTTTTTCACATGCTTAAGTATCAGCAGCATACGTTGGAGGCTGTTAAAGCTAAATTTGGAGATATTCCTTCCATGATGGGAAGCAAAAGATTTACAAGACTTACTGAATTCTGCCATTTTAGTTTATAAGCATTCACGTCATTGTGATTTTGACACTTTGGAGGTTTCCTGCAGAGCAGCAGCCACTGGTTCCATAATTAGAAGATATGCTTGGCTCAGGGAGCAGCCTCTTTCTGAACCAGTTAAGTCTAAATTACCGGATGTTCCTTTGCACAAGGACAATCTTTTTGGCAATAAGGCTGAGGAGGTACCGAAGAAGTTGGAGGATAAGCCAAAATCTATGCAAGCTGTAAAAGATTTCCTTCAGGTTTAACCTCCTCGGTTTAGTGTAGGCATTATCCTTCCAAGAATTGGTCTTTCCCTGATCCTGGCAAACAGGGTCACTCTAGGCCTAGGAGTTTCAGATCTTCCAGAGGACAGGCTTCTGCCCCTCAAAGGACTAAACAATGGCATTCTTCTTCTGCTAAATCAAGGAGTTCTAAGCCAGCTTCCCAAAGCAAGCATTCTCAATGACTCCGGCCTTCTTGTGCCTACCTCTGCGGACCCTGGGTTTCCTTTGGGGGGAAGGTTAGCCAGGTTCGCAGAGGTATGGGCTACCATCACAGACGACAAATGGGTGCTCACTATAGTAAACCAAGGTTACAAGTTTTACTTTCACATCTTCCCTGTTTTACAAGAGTACCCAGACATACCCAAAACTCTCAAGACAGAGGTAGAAACTCAAATTTAATTTCTACTGACTATGGGGGCCATAGAGCCAGTTTCTGCAAATCAGGCAGGCCTAGGTTTTTTTATTAAAGGCTTTATCTGGTACCCAAGAAAGGGGGCACCTGGCGCCCTATTCTAGATCTGTCCATTCTAAACACTTTTCTGGTGATTCACAAATTCAAGGTGCTCACCTTTCAGTTATTACCAATGCTGGGCATGGATTCATGGCTGGTAACTTTGGATATCAAGGAAGCTTATCTGTACATCCTAATAAGGGAAAGTTGCAGGCAGTTCCTTCGCTTCAGGGCTGGGGAGCAGCACTTTCAATTCTCTGCATTGCCCTTTGGCTTATCTACTGCTCCCAGAGTTTTTACGAAGTGCCTAGCTCCAGCCATTGCTTTTTGCAGTCAGAGAAATATTCAAATTTATCCTTACATGGACGACTGTCTCATTCAAGCAAACTCCCCAGAACAACTAGAAAAGGATTTGGATATTGTGAAGAACATTCTCGCCTCTTTGGATTACACTCTCAACGAAAAGAAGTCAAAGTTGGTTCCTTCAAGGGAGATTGTTTTCCTGGGAGTGTGTCTGAATACAGCCACCCAGATGGTATTCCTCCCTCAACAGAAGCAAGAAGATCTTTTGGCTTACTTCATGAACTTGGCAAGCATGACCCAGCTCTCTGCAAGGCAATTCCTGCAAGCACTGGGATTCATGGCTTCATGTATTGATGATCCCATATGCAAGGCTGCATATGAGAAAACTTCAATGGTACCTCAAGAATCTTTGGTGTCACCACACACAGGACTTAGACTTGATTCTTCCCCTGATTCCCTGTCTTCAAATGGAGTTCCTCTGGTGGGCAACAGCCTGTTCTCAGAACAAGGGTCTGCCTTTCTGCCCACTGCCTGCCAGCCAGACTCTCACCACAGATGCCTCAGATGTTGCATGGGGGCTCATCTGGAGAGCAGGGGCATATAGAGGACTTGGAGCATCCAGCAGATTCATCTGCACATAAATTTAAAATAATTGATGGCAGTGCAGCAGGCCTTGCTGGCTTTCAAGGACCTACTCTGCCCTGGGACTCTGCTAATCAGGACAGACAATACCAAGGTCATGTGGTACATCAACAACCAAGGGGGGATTCACTCGTACCCATTGTGCAGACAAAGCATGAGACTATGGTCCATAGCAGCATCCATGGGCTTACATCTAATAGCCCACTATCTTTCCAGGGAGACTAAACTCCTTGGCGGATCATTTGAGCAGACATATTCTGGATCCTCACGAGTGGCAACTGAACAGGGACATTTTCCATTGCATTACTCATCATTGGGGCACCCCACAAGTGGATCTTTTCTCCTGTAACACCAATCATCTCCTTCCAACCTTCTGCACCAGGAAGTTTCACAACAAAGCTTGGAGGGTGGATGTGTTGTCCTTCCCATGGACAAATCTCTCAGTTTATGCATTCCCTCCTCTGCCTCTTCTTCCCAGAGTGCTGCTAATGATAAGGGACGAAAAACCAAAGGCTATTCTGATAGCTCCAGATTGGCCCAGGCAGCATTGGTATCCCCTCATTCACAGCCTTTCCTAGGCTCAGCCTTGGCATCTTCTGCTGGTACCAGGTCCGTTGGTTCAGGGAGGGGGAAAGTTCCTTCATCCTCATCTTCAAACTCTGCATTTAACTGCCTGGCTAATACCTTAAATCTTTCCCAACAGGTGGTTGAAGTTCTTCATGAGACCAGGAGGCCTAGCACAAGAAAATCCTATGCAGATAAATGGAAGAAATTTTGCTCTCGTATGCTAGCTAAATGAGAAGACTCTTCTCATCCTTCTCTTTCACTCATTCTAGACTACCTAGCAGGATTGCTTAATGGTGGACTTTCTTTTTCTTCAATCAAAATTCATGCTTCAGCAATTTCGGCTCATTCTTCTTTTGAGCAACCTGTTTTTTCTCACCCCTTGATGAAACAGTTCCTGACGGGCGCTAGTAATCTTAGACCTCCCAGAAGAGCTCCTACTCCTGCTTGGGATCTTAATTTTGTCCTGGAAAAACTTACTTTGCCTCCCTTTGAACCAGCTGCCTCTGCAGATTTGAAGTTTCTGTCCTGGAAGACTGCTTTCCTTTTAGCTATTACTTCAGCTAGAAGGATATCTGTGCTGCAAGCCTTAATGGCAGTAGAACCTTTCATTATTTTTCACTCAGATCGGGTTTCTCTGGGAACCAATCCCTCCTTTATGCCTAAGGTAGTTTCCAGTTTAATCCTTAACCAGTTTATTCACCTGCCTACATTTTTCAACAATTCCCAAAATAAAGGGGAAAGGATTCTGCACTCTCTTGGTGTGCATAGATAGCTGAGATTTGACTTAGCATTAAATCCTTTAGAAAAGCTGAACAGTTATTGGTTAGTTTTGCTCCTGGGGCTCAGGGTAAAGCTATTTCAAAACAAACCGTCTCCAAATGGATTGCTCATTTTATTCACTTTTGTTACCTGCAGTATGGGAAGGTTCCCCCTCAGGGTATTAGGACCCATTCTACTAGAGCAGCCTCTACCTCTGCAGCCTTTCTGAGAGATATGCCTACTAAGGACATTCTAGAAGCAGCTACTTGGTCTTCTGTCCATACTTTCACAAATCATTACAATCTACCTTTGTTTTTTAAATCCTCGGCTGGTTTTGCCTCTGCAGTTTTGCTGGGCCTCCTTACCAACCCTTAATCTGTGATCCCTCCTCCCCCCTTTTTCTTCTTACTGGGTTTTCGGAATCAAGCAATATGTGAGGACTGCAACAGTGAAACACGAAGAATATAGTACAGTTGTGTACACTTACCATAAATGTAGATGTTCGAGTGTATTCCCTGTTGCAGTCCTGGTTTCCCACCCTCCATTCCCCTTTTTTTCCTAAGGCACAGACTATGGATTTTTATTTTTTGTATGACGTGTCCAGGGTGCTGCTATTCCTGGATTAGCCTTCTTTTGGGGGCTCCTGACAGTTAAGGCAAGAAAAAATGAAGAAATGGCGTTGGCTGCCTCCCGTTATACCTGAAGTACTGACATCAGATGTTATGTGATCCTATCTCGCCTACATTCTGTACTGATGGGCTCGGAGCCGATCCTCGGCTCCGACTCGGCACGCTATGCTATAGAGCGAAGCCTCTTATTGGCTGAGCTATTCTCTATCCCAGGATGCACCACCACTAATCCCCCAGATCTCGTTTGCCGCTTACAAGCTAGGACGTGGTCTCAAACTTGGCTGAGCTAAGTGCTATTTTCTTAAAGTTTTTCTCTCAAGAAATTCTTTATTTCTTACCCAAAAGCTGTTTTAACAGCTATCGTTGTGTTTCTCTGTGTTTTTGATTATATTTTGTGGAAAATTTGCGTGTATTGATTAGGGAAAGGTTTCTGTTTAAGTTAGAGGGGCCTTCCCCTATTTCTTAGCGAGTTTTTCATTTTTTAGCGAGGTCAAGTACCTGTTTTAGTTAGAGGGTTCTTGGCCCTCCTTTTTGGTGTTTGTTGTACTTGTTATCTTGGTTTTTTCAAAAAAAAAAAAAAAAAAGGATTTATTGTTGTTAAAATCTTTGTTTTCTGTCATAGATAGTGTTTTTTTCCTGTTATAGTGAGTGTTTTAGAGGCATTATGTCCAAAGAACATAGACCTTCAGGATTCAAGAAGTGCACGAGGTGCAATTATAAAATGTCTATAACTGATGATCACTCCTTGTGCGTATATTGTTTAGGCGCCAAGCACCTACAGGAGTCCTGCAGCATGTGTCACGCCTTTTCCTCTAGGTCCTCCAAGAGAGGAAGAATAAATTAATCTTGAAAGGGCTGATTAAACCCTCCTTCGAGGAGGCCTTATCTTCCTCTTCCTCTCCAACTAAGAAAAAGAAAGCGTCGGCTCCGACCAGCGCGTCGGAACAGACTACTAAGAAATCCAGGCAGGCTTCTCCATCGGCTCCACGGACTTCGGAGCCGAGGGCGGAACGGTCTGCCTCGATGCCTCCAGTCTCGACTCCTCTGGTTTCAGAGCCGATGACTGGGGCTTCGAGAGGCGGGTCACCTTCATCGGCTCCACTGATTTTGGAGCCGATGAGGGTTGCCGGCTCAGACTCTTCCCCTTTGGCGCCGAAGCCCTCCTCGGCACCGAGGGAAATTGTTTTTGGATCTCCCTCGGCACCAATACTGGTTGAGTCTATTCGGAGCCGGTCCCCCAGTCCTTTGGAGCCGATGGAGAAGTCGGTTCGGACCCGATCGGTTTCCTCCCGATCTTCCAAGATGTTGGATTCGGACATCGACAGGGTGCTCCTAAGACTGTTTCAGTCTCCTGTATTCCAGAAATTAGTTTCGGCTCCAGCCCATTCGGCTTCGGAGCCGATGGCCCACCCTGCAGTTCTGGTTCCTCCTCCACAGCCTCGGCACCGTTGGAGCCGGTGCTGGTGGAGCCGATGGAGGTTTTCAGGTCGGCCCCGACCCTTACTCCAACCCCGGCTCTCGAGTCGGAGTTCGGTACACGGACCTTCTCTGTCGGCCCCGGGGGGGACGCTTCGGGACCGATGTTTTCGGTTCCGAGCCTTCCTCTCGGTGCGTCGGCTGCGGGGTTACCGTCTACTGTTGTGGCCACGGGTGTTGGACCTTCCCAGGATTCTGGTGGTCCGGCCTTCAGGGCCATGAGGAGTGCATTGGCCAAATCTTCTTTGGCTACCTCCACGGTCTCACCAGCACCTTCCCTACATACGGAGACTGGGTCTTTGGTAGTCCCCCTGTCCTTAGCGGAGCCCCGGGGCCTGAGGTCACCCCACTGGGGGTTCCCCCCCCTCCTGGAGGTCCCTCTGAAGCTTCTTCAGAGGAACCCCCAAGGAAAAGATCGTGCAAGAGGAAGCACGTCGACTCCCCCGATGAGTCTCTCACGTCAGACACTGATCTTGATGATGCAGAGGGGTCCCCTAAGTCATCCTCAGATGATGTCTCCTTTGCAGACATCTTGGAAGCCCTCAAACAACGAGGCGGCTGGCATTCCAAACCCCCTTCTGCTGACGAAGGCCTTTGGGGCTCAGCCCTCCGCCTCCTGGGTGTCTCCGCCCTTCGACGAGCTCCTAGATTTGATCTATCGAAGGGCGTGGGAACATCCAGACTCTGTGGAACTGGTGCCTGCTCGCCCAAATAAGTTCCTATCAGCACCCCCAGAGAAGGAGTTTTTGACCAAAGGTGTGGCTGTAGATGCCTTAGTGGTGGCATCTGCTACCCAACAAGATGTAGCAGAGGCTTCGACGTCCGTCCATCCTCCTAATAAGGAGTCTAGGAGCATGGATCGGTACGGGAAGCGCACCTTCAGTTCAGTGGCCTTTACCTTAAGGTCCCTGAACTATTTAACGCACTTCACCAGGTTTCAGAGGGATCTGATCAAGGAGCTTTCAGATACCCTCTTGGGTAACCTACCTGAGCAGCTGGCCCAGATGGTTGGCTCTCAGTTGGCTACGCTGTCATCGATATCAAACTCGTCCATGAGGCTCATTTCATATGCGGCCGAGGGGGCGAGTAGAGCAGAGGGTACGGGTATTGCTCTACGGAGGCAAGCCTGGCTCCGCCTGTGTCATTTTGCGGAAGCCTTTAAGTCTTCCTTTGCCGACGCTCCCTTTGATGGGTTCTCTTTGTTTGGACCCAAGGTAAAGGACACATTGACCCGCTGCGAGCAAGAAGGTAAGACTTTGACTGCCGTAGGGGCACGATTTTCCACTCCCTTTCGGCCTTATCCCAAGGCTAAAAGAGGAGGGAAAATGTGGTTCCGTAGATCCCATAAGTCTTATCCCTCGCAGCAGGACGATCCCCCTTCTAGAGACAGAGGAGGGGGAAATTTTTCTGGAAGACGCCGTCCCAGAGGCGGCAGAGGCCCCTGCAACACTGGAGACCGCGAGTCCTTTCGTGGCTCTTCAGCCTTCTACAATCCCTGAAGGATTGTCCGACTGTGCAGCTCCAGAGCCAGTCGGGGGTCGTTTTTCGAGGCACCTAAAAGCCTGGGAAGGTATCACTCAGGACCGATGGGTGCTTCGAATTATCGCCGGTGGTTACGCCATCCCCTTTTCTCACTCCCCACCTCCGTCCAAGAAAATCCCGGACCCGCCACCCAGTCAACGGGAAATTGCAGCCTTAGAAGTCTCAAAGCTGCTTCAAAAAGGAGTCATCCAACCGGTCCCCGCAGACCAGATCGCATTAGGGACTTACTCAAGATTCTTTTTGGTGCCAAAAAAGACCGGGGACTTGAGGCCCATTTTGGATCTCAGCATTCTAAATCGTTAAGTCAAAAAGTCCAAGTTCCGAATGGTCACCTTACAATCCATTCTCCCACTGCTGGAGAAAGGTGTTTGGATGTGCTCCATAGATCTCAAGGACGCCTATTACCACATCCTGGTAGATCAGGCATCCAGGAGACATTTGCGCTTTAGCCTTGGAGACAGTCATTTTCAGTTCTGCGCGCTGCCCTTTGGTCTCACCACAGCCCCCAGGGTGTTCACCAAATGTTTGGCGGTCGTGACTGCTCACCTGAGGAGTCTAGGATTCCAGGTGTTTCCGTATCTGGACGACTGGCTCCTAACTGCCACCTCCAGGCGTCTACTATTGCAGAACCTACAAGCCACAGTATCACTAGGCACTTCCCTTGGAATCACCTTCAATTGGCCAAAGTCTGTGTTGCTGCCATCTCAGCGCATAAGATTCATCGAGGTAGAGATAGACTCAAACCAAATGCGGGTCTACAGAAAGGATACAAACTATACAGGCTCAAGTCCGAGCCTTGCTTCTCAGATCAAAAGCTCCAGCCAGGATGGTCCTGCAGCTATTGGGATCTATGTCGGCCACTGTTCTTCTAGTCCCCCTAGCAAGGTTGCATATGAGAATTTTCCAGTGGCTTCTTTCGACACAGTGGTCCTTTCAGGATCTCCCTCTCAGTCACCTCATACGGATCACGGAAACCTGCAAACGGGACCTTCGCTGGTGGCTGGTGCCCTCCAATCTGGATCAGGGTCGACCCTTTGTTCCACCTCCTCCTATGGCCGCCTCCCAGATGGGGTGGGGGGGCATTCTCTGGGCAGGTCAGTCCAAGGCAAATGGCATTCAGAAGAGAGTCTTCTTCATATCAACATTTTGGAAATGAGGGCGGTGCTTCTATCTCTAGAAGCCCTCCACGGTTACCTCCCTCAGGGCGTAATTGCCGTTCACTCCGACAACGTGTCAGTGGTCTGGTATATGAACAAGCAGGGAGGGACCAGATCCTACCCTCTTTGCAGAGAGGCCATGAGAGTCTGGGAATGGGCAGTGGTGACCAGACGTTTTCTGATAGCAACTCATATCCCTGGCAAATCCAACGTGATAGCCGACAGAGTGAGCAGAACTATCCTCTCTCCTCACGAGTGGTCTCTGAACAATGCAGTGACAGCTCAGAATGGGGAACTCCTTGTTGCGACCTCTTCGCAACCCCGCTGAACGCGAAGTGCAGAAAGTTCTTCTCCCTCGCTCCAGCTCCGGGGGAGAGTCCTATGGGACGCATTAGTCCATCCTTGGCCCACCGGCTTGCTGTACGCCTTCCCCCCAGTTCCCCTCCTTCCCAGAGTGATCCAAAAGGCGTCTCACTTAGGGAGCAAAATGATCTTAGTTGCCCCTTACTAGCCTCGTCAGGTATGGTTCCCCTATCTTCGGAAATATGCACTGGACGGTCCATGGTTCCTGGATCAGATCCCAGACCTATTAATTCATCAGTCGGGACAACTCCACCAGTCCCTTCACACTTTGAAGTTAACAGCTTGGCTCCTCCTCTTCCAACTATAGTCAGGAATCATACCTTAGACCCGGAAGTCATACATATCTTATCTTCGGCCCACAAGTCTGCCACTAAGAAATTGTATACTAGCAAATGGAAGAGATTTGCTATTTGGGCTCAACTCCGGGGTCTGGATCCCATCACTATTCCTGTATCGGAAGTCCTGAAATTTCTAACTTCCCTATTCAATCAAGGTTCTTCAGTCTCTACCATCAAGGTCCAATTGGCAGCTATTTCCAATTTTCATGAATCTATAAACCCACCTTTAAAGAGCAACAGATTGTGTAAAACCTTCATGAAAGGTGCTGCGCTTTTACGACCTCCGATTTCTCATCCTGCTCCTCCGTGGGATCTCGATGTGGTATTACGTGCCTTAACTTCCTCCCCCCTTCGAACCGGCAGCAACATATGATTTGAAATTTCTATCTTGGAAAACTGATTTTCTGGTCACGATTACTTCTGCCAGAAGGGTTTCAGAGCTTCAAGCTCTATCTGTAAAACCACCTTACCTGGTTTTTCACAAAGATAGAGTATCCCTCAGGCCTAATCCATCCTTTGTCCCTAAAGTTTGTTCCAGTTTTTGCCTGCAACAGTCACTAGAACTTCCAGTTTTCTTTCCAAAGTACTCAAACAAAGCGGAATACATATTCCACACATTGGATGTTCACAGGCAATTGCGTTTTTATTTAGACAGGACCAAACAAACAAGGAAAACAGATCAATTGTTTGTGTCCTTTTCGGATAATAAATTGGGCAAAGCCGTCACGAAGGTCACTATTGCCAAATGGATCAGGGACTGTATTAGTCAAGCTTATTCCTCTTCTTATAAAGAGCTTACGACCTCTGTCAAAGCTCACTCTACAAGAGCTATGGCCACTTCAATAGCATTCCATTCTAAGCTTGCCATTAGTGACATTTGTGCTGCGGCTACGTGGTCTTCCCCGCACACTTTTATTTCCCACTACAAATTGGATGTGGCATCTCGGGGGCGAGCTTCATTTGGTTCCACAGTGCTCAGGAGTGTTTTCCAGTGAGCCACCCAGGATTTAGGTGCTAGGGACGCTGTCCCATCAGTACAGAATGTAGGCGAGATAGGATCACATAACATCTTTTAGTTATGTACTCACCATAACTTTAGATGTTTGGGATCCATCTCGCCATTCTAATAACCCACCCTCCTTCCCCCTGCCTTGGAGATCAGAAGAGATCGGACGGTCCGAATTCTATTGTTTCATCTTGAAACATCTGACAATGTTATATAAACAAGTTATGTGTGTGTGCATGAATGCGGACAAACAAGATCTGGGGGATTAGTGGTGGTGCATCCTGGGATAGAGAATAGCTCAGCCAATAAGAGGCTTCACTCTATAGCATAGCGTGCCGAGTCGGAGCCGAGGATCGGCTCCGAGCCCATCAGTACAGAATGTAGGCGAGATGGATCCCAAACATCTAAAGTTATGGTGAGTACATAACTAAAAGTTTTACAACTGGCGGCAGCCAACATCATATCCAAGGACTCTGATGTTCGGTCCGACTGAGGGCTACCGGAAGCCGGATAACCCATATGTGAGGAGTGCAACAGTGAATACATTCGAACATCTACATTTATGTAAGTGTATACAACTGTACTTTTTTCATTTCCCATGTTAGTAATTTCCAAGTGTCAGTGTTTTCCTGTGGACTTCCCTACAAAATCTTAAGTTAGTGCTGTAGTACCAAGAGAGGGCAACTATTAGCCACACACTGCTGGAGACGTAACCCTTTCAAGATGGCTTCATGGACCTCCAACTTTACTGCCTACCACTGGAGTAGTATGTGGCTGAGCTCATACCTATCCTTCACTCTGTATCCCCTAGAAATTTACATGTTGTATACTGCCCAGGGTATCAGTGTAGCCCATCCACCCTAGTAGATGCTTTGTGTTCACAGTCATCCATGTCTTAAAGGTCTTATAGTCTTCTCTGGAAAGTGCTTCAATAGCTGACCAAGCAGTCAGTGTTGAGCTCTCAAAAAAAGCTCAGACCCAGCTTCATAGAGGAGTCATGAACACTCTTCTTTCAGATTGAGTCCAGGTGTTTTCCTTGTACCACTTTCTAGTTCCGCAAGGAATGAGAAATGCGTGTCCAATTTTGAATCACAGTCACTTTAGTAAATAACATTTAGTATATATCAGCTTGCAGATAGCAAGTCCCCAGGGTGCCTTGGTATCGGAACCATAGATTACTTAGATGGTGTTACTGGACATAGTAGATACCTGGTATTGCCTTTTCATTCTTCCTCATTGTATGGTTGCGGATCCGATCCTCGGATCCAACTCTGCCACATTCTACAGACTTTGGATCCCACTCTTGAGCTCCTTCCTCTTCCCATAATGCCCTAGTGCATCCCCAATACTTCTGGTCTCGTTTGTCACTGTCTCACACAGATGTGGATCCTCTGTCTCAGCGCTTGTCAAGTGTTTAAGTAGTCGTAAGTGTACCAGATTATCTATATGTCCTCTTTATATTTTCATATATATTTAGATTTTTCCTCTCTCTAGTTTCCAATTTTCTCTTCATCAAGTTTTCTTACTTTTAACATTTTAACAAAGTAAATTTTTGCAAGTACCATTGTCGGTATTCCTCCTATCCTATCCCTTCGTTTAATACCCTTTTTAACAGGATATTTTTTTATTACTGTTGTTGGTAATTTAATTCTGACTTTTATGGTGCTGCGGTATCGTTGTCGCCTCACAGTAAGACGTTGTCCTGTTCGATTCTCAGCTAGAGCGTCTTCTGTGTGGAGAGATGCGTGAATGGGCGTACCTTCGTCGAAGGTTGTGCGTCAGGGCCGGCAACTCAGCACGTAAAAATCTACTGCCAATCATTGGCGGACCGGAGTTCTGCTGTGGTGACCCCTAACTGGGAGAAGCCGAAAGACACAACAAAAATAGTTAAAAAAATCCATTTCTATATCACTTATTGCCATATAGCTATAGTGTTATGACTGAAATGAAAAGCCTACAGGTTTGAAAAAATGTAGTTCCCTGTGGACACAAAATCCCAAACTTAGATGCCCCACTGGGAGTGTGCTTATTGTTTAGGAGCAGCGGACTTGATTACAAATTGTACCATTTGTGCAGAATTTAACTCCAGGGCTGTTGCTAATAGACATAATAAGCTAGTCCTGAAGGGATTGCTACCACCTTCATCTTCCTCTTTCTCAGGGGCTCCTTCAGAGCAGAGGAAAAGATCACTGCCAAAGTTTCTAATGACATGCTTGTCAACAGAGCCGCCACAAAAATTGCAAAGGTCTTCGGACCTAATTCCATCAGAGCCAAAGAAAAAAATCTTTCGGATCCTAAGGCTTTGGATCTAATAGCAATATCTAGTACTCCTCCTGTGCAGCCCTCCGATCCAAAATCTTTGGATCCGATATTGGGTGTTTCTCAGTTGCTGAGAACTCATTCACCTGAGTTCATCATAGCTGCCATATCTCCTCAGCTCCATTCCTCTCTTATGCAAGCACTGAGAAAGCACTATAGACCTCCTTCGACCACCGGTCCTCCAGGAGTCTCTCTGAAGCAGAAGTGGATGTGATGATGAGGAAGTTCCTCAAAGCTCAGATCTAGATGGGGGTTATTCCGTATCCATCTCCCATAGGATCTGTGAGCCTTCCATATTCCTCGCACTGTTGCATCTCCTTCTCCTATTCATCCCTCAGTTTCGGAGCCCCAAGAGTACTAGTGGCAGAGCCACAGAGAGTCATGTCTTTGACTCCAAAAGTATTCCTGACCAGTAATGCTCCTGCTCTCTTGGATCGAGATGAATCTCGGAGCCGAAGTGTTATTGTCGGATCTGTGAAGCTGAGATTGACTGTGAAGGTCTCAAAGCCTTCCTTGCCCCTCAGAGCCTCAGTGTTGGCTAGCTCAGTTCCAGCTCCCTCCTTGAGCCACAGATCCAGTCATAATTGTGATTTGCCTGCCTCAGAGATCTCTTCTTCAGTGCGGCCAGCCACAGCTTCTCCATGTTTGTCAGCCTTCAAGGTTGTACAGAGGGTTTTCTCACATTCATGAGGCCCAGTCTCTCATAATTCCTTGCATCCTATCCCCTGAGCTCTGATCCCATCAGACCTACACCTCAGGGACAGCCAGTACCAAGTAGCGTCCAGATGGTTCCAGCAGAGGAACTACCCCTCCCAGACACCTCTCCAGATGCCTAGATGCAGAGCCCTTGAAGTCTTCTTTCATCAGTGCTTCCTTTGATGGAGATTCCTTGTTTGGCCCTTATGTAAAAGAAACACTTTCCTGCAGTGAATAGGAAGGAAAGACCTGGTCTGCTGTAGGGATTCGCTTTTCTACACCTCAAAGATCCTTTATTAAGAAATCAAAGAGGTGGCAAAAAATGCGGTTCCACAAATCCCAGGGATCTTTCCGGGTTCACGCCGAGATAACTCCCTCAGAGACCGAGGAGGGAGTTTGAATGGTATATGCTAGCCTCATGGCAGGGGGAGGTCCACAAAATCAGGGCTTCTGAGATTGCTTTCTGCATAGGCCCTTTCAGCACTCCTGAATTGATGCTCGACATTTGTCTTTGCACCCATACACCTGGGCTACTATAAGAAAAAATTATTGGGTTCTAAAAATAATATCCAGAGGTTACTTTATACCATTTTTCCAAACACCGCCCCCCACCCCTAAAAGAAACAAGCTTCCTGATGTTCCACCCAGTCATAAAGAAGCTGCAGCTCAGGAAATTCAGAAGCTGTTAGACAAAAGTCATCCAGGAGGTCCCACTAGATCAGAGAGGATTTAAAACTTAGTCAAGGTTCTTTTTAGTGCCAAAAAAGACAAGGGACCTGAGACCAATTTTAGATCTAAGCATCATGAGCCAAAGTTCCAGATGGTCGCAGTTCAGTCCGTCTTACCTCTTTTACACAAGGACGATTTATCGTCATCATCCCCCCCCCTTTTCCTATTTCCTGCATGTGGTCATGTTAACTGTCACCATCTCTCTTAATTCAGTGCTATAGTCCTGCCTTCTTTGACACTCATGGCTGACTGTTACAGATCTTCTGTCACACAGTCCATCCACCTTTTAACTGGATGCCTTCGTTTCCACTTTTCGTCCTGTCTGTTCCAAATCTTCATCATCCAATTGTCTTCTGCTTTTCTACACATGTTCCCGAACCGCCATTATCGGTTCTCTTTGATCTTTTCTACATTTGGAGCTACTTTGGGTTCTGCTGTTAAGTCCTCATTTCTTCATCTGTCCCACAATGTGCATCCTGCTACCCGTCTCAGGCACTTAATTTCCATTACCTTTAGCTTCCTCATGTGTTGTGCCTTTACTGCCCAGGTTTCTGTACCATACAGTAGTATTGGTCAGACCACTGTTTTGTACATTTTTACTTGTCAGTTTCTTTGGCATTCTTCTGTCATGCAATACACTTGACACCCTGCACCTCCTCTGGTTCTAGGTTTGATCTCTTCATTCAGATTTCCCTTTTCCTCAACCACCCGTTCTAGATACATGAACTTGTTAATCTGTTCCACTGTCTTCCCTTCTATCTCAATCCTCAGCGTCTTCTGAACTCCACCATTTGCTGCAATTACAACTGTCTTATCTGTACTCCATTTCATCCCAGGAGTCTTCAGCTTTGCACCCCATTCCCCTATCCTTTGCTGATGTTGCTCAGAGTCTGTTGTAATGCCACATCGTCTGCATACAGCAGCTTTGTTGATCTGTCCCCTCCAACCTATTTGTTCATGTAGTCCATCACCAGTGTGAACAGCAGTGGGCTCAGAGCTGAACCCTGATGTACACTCATTTCCACTGGGAACCCCTCTATGAGACTGAACAGTGTTCATACTTGAGTCACTGGGTCCTTGTACATAGCCTGCACTAATTGTACCAGTGTTTCTGGGACTTTGAGCCACTGCGGTACTGCCCAAATCATTTTTCTTGGGACCTTGTCATGTGCTTTTTCCAAGTCTAGGAATACCCAGTTGGACTTTTTCTTCATCTCTACCTTCTTCTCAGCTGTCTGTTTCACTGCAAACATTGAGTCAGTTGTGTTGCATCCTGATCTGAATTCGAGCTGCACATCTCCCATCTTACTTTCCACTACTCTGCGCATCTGTTTATCAATCACCCTTTCCAGAACTTTCATGCAATGTGACAGGAGTTTGATACACAACTGTGGGCAATACAGAGAGGTGTCCCCTTTGTTCTTGAACACTGGCACAAGTATGCTTATTCTCCAGTCAAGTGGGATATGCCTTTCTCTCTGCACTGCTCTAAGTACCATTAGGAGCCATTTCTCCCCCATCATCTTTATCATATCTGCTGTGACCTCATCTGAGCCTGCTGCTTTCCCTGACTTCATTTTCCTTAGTGCTGTTCTTCTTTGGTGGGCTCCTCTTCTTTTCTCATCATACGCTGTGTCTGGGGCAGTGCAGCTTCTGTGGGGATTTCTTCATTTAGAAGCTGCTAGAAGTACTCCTTCCATCTGCCTTTGATGTCCTGTGGACTGGTGGTGAGCAGGTTGTTGGGGGCATCCCTTATGAAGGGTGTCTGACTATCTTTATCTTTCTGTCTTTGCCTTGCAACCTAATGTAGTTTCTTTTTGCCATCTACAGAGTCACTTTCCAGAGGCTGATATAGGTAGAGTGCCTCCAATGCCATATTTGCTATTGCAACTCCTTTCTTAGCTTCTCTGTTAGCCAAACAGCATTCCTTTCCAGCCTCGTCCGTCTTTTCTGTCGCCCACTTTTTCATACACTCCTCCTTTCTTTTGATTATTTCCTGGACTTCCGCATACCACTACTAGTTTTCCTTTCCAGCCTCGTCCATCTTTTCTGTCTCCCACTTTTTCATACACTCCTCCTTTCTTTTGATTATTTCCTGAACTTCTGCATTCCACTATTAGTTTTCCTTATGTACTTTATTTCCATACCTGGCTCGGCCACATATCTGTTCTGTAGTCCTCATATATGCTGTTTTGAGGTGCTGCCATTCTTTTTCATCTCTGCCTATTTTCTCTTATTCTTGGGGTGCTAGAGCCCTGAATATTTCCTTGAACTGTTGTACTTTCTCTCCAGTCAACTTCCAGGTCTTCAGCATGGTCTCTGTTTACCTTAGAGCCTTCTCTGTGCATGCAGGTTGTTGTGGCAAACAGTGGTTTATGCTGTGGGATGACTGTTTCACAGGGAATGACTTTACAATCAGTGATTGTACTCCAGTGCCCTTTCCTTACTAGGAAGAAGTCTACCTGAGTTGCATGTTGGCGGATTTTGTGACGGTCTCTCTTTCTGAACCTTGTGTTGGCTACTATCAAGCCATTTGCCACTTAGAAGTTTAGAATGGCCTCTCCTTTATTCCTACTGCCTTTCCCATGTGGACCCAGGCAGTCCTCCTATCCTGTTCTGTCTGCCCTGATATGTGTATTCCAGTCACCCTTTATAGGCACCAATTTGAGTTTCCCTGCTTTGTCTAGTAAATCCTGCAACTGTTATATGAATTCATTCTTTTCCTCACTATCACAACCTTGCTGTGGGACATAGGCTGAGATTATGAATACTGCCCTATCGTTAGGCTGGAGTCTGACTGCCATGAGTCTGTCACTAATTCTGATGACATCCCTCACTGCCTTCTAAAACCTCTCTCTCTCACCACAGTTCCGACACCATTTCTAGCCTGTCCTCCAATGTAGTAGACTCTGGACCCAAGCCAAGTGGCTTTGGCACACTGCCCTTCCATCTTGTCTCTTGGATACATAGACTTTCCTGCCTCTTCCGTAGCATCATGTCACCCACTTTCAAGCTCCATCCTGTCAGTGAGTCTGCATTGAGTGTAGCAATTCATAGTTCATGTTTGGCAGGTTGATTGATTTTGCATCCAGCTTTTGCTCAACGCAGCTATCCCAGGTAACCCAGGCTGAGCAACTGAACACTGGTTGGCCAGTAGCTTATTGACCCAGGGCTGCTGGGCTTTATGGCATGCACACACTGGCCATTAGGGGCACCTACACCCCTCCCAGCATCATCATGGATCTCTGGCATAGGTCTGAGTAGGTCAAAGCTTCAGACCCACTTATCACCAGTAACTACCCATGCCCATTTGACGACATTAGTCAACATGATCGAATCACCTAGAACCATATTTTACACCATTAAGTGGCTATCCTTCCTACTGCGCTCAGCCTCTGATCTGTGTTCTCCTATCTAGAGGGGACTGCGCTCCACAGTAGATGCCCAAAGCAGTTGGTTTATACAGCTCTTCCCCATATAAGGCACAGTGTAGAGTCTGTACTGTTGCCCACAGCTCCATTCATGAGTTTGAGATGGAAACATTCAGCATGTTTTTTGGAGGTGGTAGACACAGAGAAAACATGCAGACTCAAAACAAGCATTGGAAGGAGGTCAGGATCGAACCTTGTGCATGGAAGGGGAAGACCTTAACCATTGCCAATCATTCTCTACACAAGGATGATTGGATGTGTTTGATCAATCTTCATAATGTGTACTACCACATAAAAATAGATGACAATCCAGAAGACACTTGCGCTTTTAGCTGAGAACTACTCACTATCAGTTCAGAGCCATGCCCTTAGGACTTGCTACAGAGCCAAGAGTGTTTACCAAACATATGGCAGTGGTAGCAGTTCACTTGAGACTACAGGGATTCTGGGTGATGTCCTTCTGTTCTCATGTTGCAGTATTCCAACATGTGGGATACTCTGCTTGAGGCGACCCGAATGTCCAGCTCATATACAAAAGCTTAGCCTGGCTGCTGTATGGTGCATGGGGCGCCCCATGCAGGGACCATAAACCGTGGGCCATAAATGCGATATCCGCAGGCACAGACATCAGACGTTCTCTGCTGCCAGTTGAACATCAGCTCGCTCATTCTGCTCCACACAAGTGACTCCTGAAAAAGATAAGTACCCCGCTGGAGAATTTTTCTCTCTTTTCTCTGCTAACTTAGGTTGCTGTATATTTTATCTTAGTTGATTCCGTCCATGTCACCTAGGAAGGGAAAATGTAAGTGCAGTCATCAAATTCCGCACAGACAGCCACAACCTCTGCTTGTTTTGCTTAGGGCCTTCCCATAAATACAAAGCGTGCTCCATCTGCCAGTCGTTTGTTCCTAAAATACTGTGCAGCCATCTCACAGCCCTTAAGCTTTTCATTGAGAATCAATGGCTCAAACGCATTGCCTTAGTTATGGAATTGGAACCAGCCGCCTTGGTTGAACCGCCAAAAAAGGAAGCTAGTGTAGCTAGGCCAGGTAGTGTGCCTCTGAGTATGGATGTTCCAGCACCTGCCGGTCTAGGGGCTGAGGTATGTCTGATAGGCTTGGCGATTTCGGCGAGTACCACTTTGGTTGCCACCCTTTCTTCTCTAGCCTGCACATCTGCAGAGGTACCAGCGACGTCAGTCTCCAAAGTCAGGGGAACCACTTTTGCCCAAACAGCATTACCGAGGAAGGCTCTTCTAGTCCTAGGCTGACATCAGACACTAGGCCTTCACCTACTCAGTCAGGACCTAAGACTCCTTCTCTGAAAAAGAAACAGAAGTCTAAGCAACTGTCTCCTCTATCTGAAGATTTGCCTGATTGGCAAGCATTTTCCCAATCTCTCTGTCAGGCCTTCTTGGCCCTGAGGCCTAATTTATATTATCATTCAATAGACACTCCATCAGATGCATCTATAATGCTGCAGAAGCATCAGCTAGGTCAGCTGCATCAACATCTGTCCTTCGTAGGTACTCCTGCCTCAGGCTACAGCCACTGCCAGATAACTTCAAAAACAAGACTATAGATGCCCTCTTGATAATAAACTCCTCTTTGGAAAACAGTCAACAAAACTGTTCAAAAACCTGCAGGAGAAGAGCAAGGAGCTGCAGGACCTCAGGCACCTCTTTGTCTCACCAGTGCCTAAGTTTTCATAGAAACTACCCTGCCAAACCAGGTTTTTGTCAGGAAAGCCCCTGCACCTTCTACCTCCAAATCCAGAAAAGATGTCGGGCAACCTTCCTCTTCCAGACCTAGCACTTCTCAGACTATTCAAAGACAGCCCTTTCCTGACCGGCCTAACAATGTGTGACTGTCAAAGCCCTTACCAATGTCCCCTTTCTGGCCACCTCTCTCACTGTCTTCCTCTGTGGCAACAAATCACCTCAGACAACTAGGTTCTATCAGTTGTTGACAAAGGATATTTTATGACTTCGCAGGAAAAACCTTCTCCAAAAGGTATATCCCTCCCTGCAAAAAACAAATCCATCTCATCCCTCAAGTGATTCAAGATCTGGTCCTACAGGGCACAATAGAAAGGGTTCCCCTAGGGCAGGAAGGTCAAGGCTTCTATTCCAGGCTTTTCCAGGCTCTTCCTAGTCCCAAGAAAGGAGGGCCCATGGAGACCTATCCTGGACCTGTCTCTTCTAAACCCCTTTCTCCATGTACCCACTTTCCGCATGTTGTCCCTGCAAACCCTTCTTCCACTCTTGACACCCAGTTCCTTCATGGCCACCTTAGACCTGAAGTAGGCTTATCTTCACATCTCCATCCACCCAGCCTTTTGCAGATTCCTGCGTTTTGCAGTGCAATCTTCTCATTATCAGTTTACTGCCTTGCCCTTTGGTTTGTGTACAGCACCAAGGTTATTTACAAAATGTCTAACCCCCATAGTGGCCTTTTGCAGAAAAAAGACATTCAAATATTCCCATACTTGGACAACCTCCTTATCCAGGAAGATGTTCCAAGTATCCTGCAAAGACACCTTCAGTTCACAATTTCCCTCCAGGAAAGCCTGGGCTTCACAGTGAACCTTCTCATGGCCTCTCTTATTCCTTCCCAAGACCAGATGTTCTTGGGTTGCAGAATAAGAACGGATTTGATGAAGGCCTTTCTCCCACTAGAAAAAGTCACTTCACTGACCACCTTCTTTCAAATCTGCTCCTAGTCAACTGCATTTCAGCCAGGGAATTCCTTCACTTCCTGGGTCTGTTGGTAGCCACTCTCCCCATATTACCTCTTGCCAGGCTACACATGAAAAAGTTTCAATGTTTTTTGAAAAATATATGGTCCCAGCACGCCCATCCACTAGTTTCAGGTGCCATTCCTTCCCTGTCTAAAGAAAGAAATCAGCTGGTGGATTCAGCAAATTCATCTGAATTCAGGACTTCCATTATAGCCTCTCACTGCAGTTCAACAGATGTACACAGATGCAGCAGATCTGATGTGTGTGTGTGTGTGGAGGGGGGCCACTATGAATGGACTTAAGGTGCAGGGCCAGTCAACATCAGGGAAATGACTGCCCTCCTAGCTCTGAAGGCATTCCTTCCCCTCATACATCCAGGTCCCCTCAAAATCTTTGTAGACAACACCACAGTCCTGTGGTACATCAGCAAGCGGGGGGGGGGGTCTTTCTTCCTGTGCTGACTGGCCATCCAAGCATGGGAGTTGGCAACCCTTTCCAAGGTAACACTACAGGCAGTTTACATCCCATCACAAAGCAACAATCAGGTGGATGGTCTCAGCAGGTCATTGTCTCAAAATTACAAATGGATGTTGCACAAAGATGTTTTCCTGGACATAGTCCACCGGTGGGGTAAATCACAGATAGATCTGTTGCCTCCCATCAGAACAGACAACTACAGCTATTTTGCTCAAGGTTCCCCTCCCCTCAAGCATGGAGAGTGGACGCCTTCATAATTTCCTGGAAGGGGATGTTTCTGTTACAGAATGTCCTGCTGAAGATTCAGCAGGACAAGCCAGAAATCTTGCTGGTGACCCCCTTTTGGCCAAGTTAGCACTGGTTCCCCCTTCTTTTGTGACTAACCAAGGACAATCACCACAGGTTGCCTCACAAGTTAGATCTCATCACACAATATAAGGGATCTCTTATTCACCCACACTTGAAAACTCTCAGACTAACCATGTGGGTGGTATGCTTTTGATCCCATTTAGACATCTTTACTCAAAGGGCGTGCTGTCTGTCTAGCAGGAGGCCAAGAAATCCACTACCAGGAGAGCCTACTCATTCCAGTGGAAAAGGTTCTCCACTTAATGTCTTCACAAACAACTAGACCCCTTTCAGGTGGCTATACCTCTAGTTTTGTCTTATTTGTTTGAGCTCCCAAAATCTGAACTTTCATACTCCTCAGTGAAAGTCTATTTGTCAGCTGTCTCAGCTTGCTTACCTCTAAATCCGTTACTATCCAGATTAGTGGTAAAGCTCTTTCTCAAAGGGGTCCTTCACATCAGACCACCGAGAAAACCCTTCCCTCCTCCTGGGGATTTCAATTTTAATCTGGAAAAACTCACTACTGCTCCATTTGAACCTGCAGCTTTAGCCACTTTAAAGATGTGCACTTGGAAATCAGTGCTCCTTGCAGCCCAAACTTCAGCCAGAAGAGTTTCAGAGTTACAAGCACTCATGGCTAACCCAACTTACCTCATTTTTTCATAAGGATAGGGTCTTTTTTCGTACAAACCCCTCCTTCATGCCTAAAGTGGTCAGTGAACTATCCCTTAACCAATCTGTTCATTTATTCACTTTCTTTCCTTCCCCTCAGAAATGACAGTGAGAGAGTGCTCCATTCCCTTGATGTTCACAGACAGCTTAGATTCTGTTTAGATAAAACTAAAGACATCAGAAAGTCCAACCAGCTGTTTGTATCCTTTCAGCCCAGGGCCCTGAGGAAAGCTGTATCCAAACAAATTGTATCTTCATGGATTTCCAAGACAATATCTTTCTGCTACTCCTTCCATGAGAAACAGTTACCCTACACAGTCAGAGTCCACTCAGCCAGAGCTGTGGCCTCCTCAGGGACATTCTTCAAAGGGCTAGATACAGCCACCATTTTACAGGCTGCCACATGGTTTTCAGTCCACACTTTCACTAAACATTATAAACTGGACTGCATCTCTAGGGCTAGGGCAGGATTTGCTAAAGCCATCCTCCATGGATTCATGGAAACTGCATCCTCTTCCACCTGCCATAACACATGCTGAGCTTTGGTACTCTCCCACATGTTAGAGTACTGCAATATGAGAATAGGACGACATAGAATAGTTGTGTAAAGTCTTACCATAACCATAGATGCCCTCCTCTTCCATGTTGCAGTATTCCCATCCCACCGTCCTACCCCCTCTAAGACCTTTCCTCTTTCTGGATGGCATCCTTTCAGCTTGCCTTAGACTACTGTCCAACTAGGGCTTTCATTTCTGAGGTCTGTGCATGTTATGTCGCATTTATGGCCCACGGTTTATGCTCCCTACATGTGACATCCCACGCACAATACAGCAGCCAGGCTAAGCTTTTGTACATGAGCCGGATGTTCGGGTCACCTCAGGCAGAGGACCCACACATTAGAATACTGCAGCATGGAAGATAAGGATATCTAGAGTTTATGGTAAGACTTTACACAACTATCCTGTCACATACTTAAGATGATTGGCTCCTCATCGCTCCAATCAAGCATCTCCTAGAACAGAACAGGGACTATTTGCTCCAAATCTCCCAGTCTTTAGGTATTACAGTCAACATGCCCATATCAGCGCTACTACCGGTTCAAAGACTGGAGTTCATTGGTGCTCATCCGAATACTATAAGTCTGACTGCTACTCTACCCCACATCATGTGATCATGCTCAAGTCCAAATTTCAACAAGTCACTTCTCATCCTGCCCCTCCCCCCAGGCTAGTTCTGCAGGCTCTGGAGTCCATGGCAGTATTTGTAGCATTAGTCCCCTTAACACATTGCTATATGCATATTCTGCAATGTAGTGTAGCTGTTCACTGGTCTATTCTTCGACAGCCACTTTCTTGCCCAGTCAGACTCACTCAGGTATGCAGAGAACCATATTTATTGGTGAATCAGTTTGAGTGAGACTCCCATCAGTCTCTGCTTTGTTCTGCCTCCCCCCCATAGTCACATTAACCACAGATGCCTCCCAACTGGGGTGAGGGGGGCATGTCTAGGAAAGGATAGTCCAAGGGAAGTGGTCCCCCCAAGAGACCAATTTGTACATCAGTGTTCTAGAGATGAAAGCAGTCCTTCTAGTGTTGCAGGCGTTTCAAGATGTTCTCCCTTTAGGGACCATTGCGATTCAAATGAACAACATGTCTGTCTTCTGATATATCAACAAGCAAGGCGGAACTCAATATTTTCTTCTTTGTTGAGAGGCTATGAGAGTGTGGCAGTCTGCAGTGTCCTCCAACCGCTTTCTAGTGGCAATGCACTTCCCGTGGAAATCCAGTGTGCTAGCGGAGAAATTCAGCAGGTCCATTTTGATGCTGTATGAGTAGTCTTTTAACCAATCAGTGGCAGAGGAAACTTTCTGTCTTTGGGGTCAACCTTACTGTGACCGTTCTGCCTATCCCCACAGGAACAAATGCAGCAGGTACTTTACAATGATTCCCTCCCAGGGGGAATCACAGAGAGATGCTCTAATCTGCGTTTGGCCTTAGGGTCTCTCTTATGTTTATCCCCGACTCCCTAATTCCAAAATTCTTACAGAAAGCCAGCCAGTTGAACAGCTCAGCAAACCTCATTGTCCCCTTCTGGCCTTGCCAAGTGTGGTTCCCCTTACTTTAATCTCATCTTCTTTATCCTCCTTGGAAACTGGACCCCAGTCCAGATCTATTGTCTCATGCCTCAGGGATAAAACATCCCAATATTCCTGACCTCAAATTAACCGCATGATTTCGCCAATTCTGTTGATAGCTAGACAGCGCACGCTCTCTTCCCTGGTTTGTAATATTCTTTTGTCCTAACAAAAGATTCTACTAAGAGGATTTACAAGAGCAAATGTAAAAGATTTTCAATTTGAGCCTTGAAAAATGACATTGATCCCTTCACTGTCCCTGTTTCTTCTGTTTGAGTTTTTAGCTTCTCTTTTTTAAAGAAGGTGCTAGTTTTCCCACAAAGTACAGTTGGCAGCCATATCAACCTTGCACTCAGGAGATAATGTTTCTTGCCTGGCTGATTTCAAATTATGTAAGACCTTCTTGAAGGGTACCTTCCTGCTCAGAGACCTCCAGTGAAAGACCCATCACATCCCTGGGATTTCACAGTAGTACTGCAAAGCTTAACTCAACAACCCTTTGAACCTTCAGCATAATCTGACTTAAAATTCCTGTCTTGGAAAACCGCCTTTTTAGTTGCTATTACTTCTGCTAAAAGGTTTTCCAAACTCCAGGCTCAGCCCCATACATTGTTTTTCATAAAGATAGTGTTACCATACAAACCAGTCCTTCTTTCCTACTAAAAGTGCCTTCAGAATCAAATATAAATCAAACCATTCACTTACCAGTTATCTTTCCAAAATTTTCAAACAAAAGAGAATATGTGTTGCATTTTTTGGGTGTGCATAGACAGTTATATTTCTACTTACACAGAACTAAAGAATTCAGAAAAAAACAGGCCAACTGTTTGTCTTCTTTTCACAGAGTCGGCTGGGTTCTCCAATTTCTAAGTTACATTGGCCAGATGGGTAACTAATTGCATTTCCTGATTTATTCTCAGCAAGGCCTCTCTCTACCAAAACTACCTAAGGCCCTGAAATTCAATTCAACTAGATCCATGGCCACCTCGTCTGCCTTCTCATGTAGAACTTCCATTAATGATATTTGTGCAGCAGCCACATGGTCTAATGCTCATACTTTTATTATTCATTACATATTGGACCTAATTTTTAGAAGCAGAGTTGCCTTTGGTTCAGCAGTTCTAAGGAATATCCTTCCATGAGGGCCACCCAAGATTTACATAGCTGGGGACTCTGTCCCATTCGTTGAGGGAGAATGAAAAGGACAACATCAGATATTGAAGTTATGTACTCACCATAACTATGCATCTATGTTGTCCATTTTCATTCTTCCTCAACTCCCCTCCTCTCCCTCCTTCCCCCTTCCTATCATCCTCTAGACTGACCTGATGGATTGTATGGAACCTGTGGTTCCGGATTTGAGCCCTGCTTTAATCGTCTGTTGTCTTTTGTTGTACACTGAAATCTTTGTGGCAGCAAACTTAATCTGAGGTATTGAAGATGGACTAGGGCATTATGGGTAGAGGGAGGAGCTCAAAAATTGGATCCAAAGTCTTTAGAATGGGGTCAAGTCAGATCCAAGGATGCAATCTCTAACCATATGTTGAGGAAGAATGAAAGTGGACAACACAGATGCATAGTTATGGTGAGTACTTGACTTTAATTTCTGGCTCATCACTGTCTAAGGTCCTGACTTGGAAATATGTATTTTCTATTGATCACTGCTCCAGTAGTCTAAGGTATATGGTTCATAGGTTCATAGGTTGGTACTAGGCTATCAGCCCTAGGGCCTATACAAGCCTGGCCATAACAATTCCCTGGCTATTTCTTCCCACATTATTTACTTTCCTGGACCCCTGTCTAGCAGGGCGACTGACGTGATCCCTGGGGTGAATTTCCTTTCTCCCATCCAATCGTCAAGGTTCCTCTTGAAGAGGTCCAAAGAGGCACTCTGCTTGACATGTATGGGCAATCTATTCCAGAGTCTGGGGAGTCTCTGGGTCAGGAACCTATCCCTCCAGCATGTTTTGTTTATTGTGATGACAAGGTTTAGATCCCTGGAGCGTATAGCTCTGAGGGATTGGGATTTCTTTAAGTGTAGCATGTCCAACAGCTCTGGGTTTGACATGGCCTTGTATGTTAAGCAGAGATTGCCTCTGAGTAGACGATATGCGACAGAGTATAGCTGGAGTTTTTTAAGGCGGTCAGCATAGGGCATCTACTTTAGGCCTGTGATTCTTTTAGTGAGGTATTTCTGAGGCCTTTCCAGTTGTTGCAGATGTCTTGAGAGGTACATACCAAATGGGGCGTTGCATTCTATAATGGGTCTAATGAGGGATGAGTACAGTGGGACAATGACCTCCTTTTTTCTGGATGAAAAGCCCTTCGTGATGAGGTGTGCCACATAGAAGGATTTCCTGACTGTTGTGGTGATGTGGTTATCGAAGGTGAGACCACTGTCCACTTGTGTCCCTAAGTCTCTTATTTTTATTTATTTATTTTATTTTATTTTACATTTGTTAACCGGGCTAGTCTGGCTGGATACATGTCCATTTTCAGCAGAGGCCCGAGGAGAAAAGCTCCACTATTAGACTAAGACAATACATGAGGAATACTTTACTAAATAGATCAATCTTTTTAACAAAGAACAAAAACAAAACAAAAATGTACAAGGACAAAATACAGTTTGTCTTGACTAACTTAACTAGGTTACAGTAAGATTATAATCAAAGTTCACATCATGTGGCTGAGGAGATAAGCTCAGGCACCAAAATATACAGTTGAGTTAAGGATATCTGAAGTGTAGGTACATAAAATTAATCATTGGTCAGAAGGTAGAGGACAAAAGCTAGTAGTTAGAAGTGTTAAAAAAAGCAAGTTAGAAGGTAAGGAGGTATATTGGTAGTAAAGTTAAGGGAAAAAAGGGGAGGAAGGAGAAAGGAAAAAAGAAAGTGTGGGTAGAGTATGTTTAGATAGGGTAATGGTATTTTATCAAGTTAAATGTTAAGAAAGTAAAGTTGTATATAGGCAATGAAATAAGGGAAAAGGGTGAAGGACCAGAGAAGGGGCTAAAATGTTAGTCTAGGTAAGAATGGGAGAGTAAAGAATGAAAGTAGCAGACTGTTCAGAGTAATGACCAGTAGTATGCTCAGTCAGGATTAGAGCAGGGGCAAAGCCAGTGGATTAGTAGGTGGTTTTTTATCTGTTTTTTGAAAAGGTGACATGATGTTAGGGAGGTCAGTTCAGTGGGAAGTTTATTCCAGTATGAACCGATAGTGTTTGCAAATAGGGAATCACCTGATTTATTATGAGATTTCAAGGTAGTAACTAATAGCTTGTTGGCTGATCTGAGTGTCTTGAGATTCTTATAAGGTGTGATGACATTATTTAGTATTGGAATGTTGGAAGGGTAATGAAGAATTTTGAAGGTGATGATTAGTTGTTGTAGGAGTATAAGGTTTGGGAGTTCAAGCCAGTTGAGTTTCTTTAAGTTAAGACAGTGGTGAGTTTGGAAAGGTGAGCCAGTGGCAAATCTGGCTATACTGTGTGGTAGGCAGTATTCAGTTTCTGAAGATTACCCTTAGATAGGACAAAGGAGGGCGTGGGTTGGTGTAGAGATATGGGTGAGTTTGATAGGGCTTTAGTCTGTATAGGGCACCATCTTTTTTATTAACAGTTTGATAGTTAGCTGGTTATCTATGGTGGCGCCTAGGTTTTTTAGTGCAGTTGTCAGGTTCGATAGTGGTGCCATTACAGGATGTTATAGAGAAAGAGATTGGGGTGGATTTAGAGTAGGTTAAATAGTAATAGTTTGGGTAGAGAGAGAGATTGGGGGTGGGTAGTAGTAGAGGGGTATAGTTAGGTTTTGGGATTCAGGAGGAGACAGATATGTTGAAACCAATTTTTCTGCTGCAAAGACTGAGCAGATGAGAGTGGAATCATCTGCATATTGTATGCATGGTGATGTTGGTAATTGGGGGCAGATTGTTGATGAAGATGGAGAAAAGTAGGGGGCTAGGGATAGATCCTGGACACCACAAATATAGTGACAGGTAGTGTAGATAGATGGATGTCACAGTAGTACAGCTTTCCTATTAGTAAGTGAAATAGGAAATTGAACCACCAAGCTAGAGAGAGTGATAGTAGAGATTTTTAGAGGGGATGAGTGAGAAGTTGATGGATGTTTGATTATCAAATGCTTTTGAGAGGTCTAGAAAAGAGAGAATAGGTTTTATTTTTTTTTTTATTTTTTTGGTATCGTGGAATAATGTGGGAGATTTTCCAGTGATGGAATTTTGGATTCTGTTATGGTTCTTGTCAGCCCGAGGGTGTACAGGGTTTTAGTAGAGAGTAGTTATATATAGTAGCAGTTGAGACCAAGTTTTTTTTTTAGTGTATTATATACTTGGGGGGGGGGTGGGGGGTAGGGAGGAGGAGTGGTGGTGTGTGAGTGAATGTGAGTGGACAGTTTGAGAGAAGAAATTGAAGTGTTGGCTATGATGCTAGGTTGAGGTGTTTTGGTATTGCCTGGGTGGAGAAGTTTATTAATTCCTGACCAGAATTTTTTCGGGTTTTATCACACTTTCTGTGTTTAGTGTACTGCCACCTATATGGTAATTCATGGATACATGTTTTTTCCCAAAGGGGATAACAATACATTTCTTGTCATTGAGCTTGAGCCAATGGCTCTGGCACCAAGCATCTGTTTCTGTAAGGCCCTTTTGTAGAGTATCCACATCATTTGGGGATTCAATAATGGCTCCCAGTTTGCAGTCATCTGCAAACTTTGCTAGCCAGAGTCCCTTAGTGTTGACCTGTACTTCAGAGAAGTAGATGCCAAACAAGAGAGGCCCCAGGACTGAACCCTGAGGTACTCCACTTGTCACTTGTCTGAAGCTGGATTTGGAGTTGGCTACTTTTACAGTGTGGGTTCTATCAGTAAGCCATTTAGCAACCCATTGGGTGACATAGGGATTAATGCCCAACTTAGTAAGTTTATCTATGATTCCAGAATGGGGGATGGTGTCAAAGGCCTTGGCAAGGTCTAGATAGGCTGTGTGGACCACCTTACCCTTGTCCATGGCTCTGGAGACTGATTCAAAGAAGTCAGTCAGGTTCAGGAGTCAAGATCGGCCCTTCACAAACCCAAACTGGGTGGGGTCCAGTGTTTGAAGGTTGCCAATGTCTTTGTTTATAAGTTCCATGATAATACGCTCCATGGCCTTGCAGATAAGGCTTGTCAGACTGATGGGACGGTAGTTTCCGGGATCCAAGGTGGATCCCCCTTGTGGATTGGGATAACTGTAGCTCTGCGCCACTCAGTGGGCACGAAACCTGAGGTGAGGCTATGATTAAACATGACACTTAGGTGAGGTGCCAGTTCATATTGTAGTTCATGCAGTACACAGCCCGAGATGTCATCTGGTCCCATGGATGCTGTATTCTTGGCTTTAGAGAGTGCGTTTTGTACCTGTGTGGCCGTTATTACTGGAATTTGGCAATCTCCGGTATTGAGATGGGCCATTTAGGGGTGAGAGGGGTGAAGTTGGCACTGAATCGATCTGCCAGGATATTGGCAATATCCTTCGGATCAGTATATTTAATGCCATTCTGTTTTAGCTCAGAGCAGATCTGAGCATTGCCATTTAGATTCTTGACATAGTTATAGAATGCTTTGTGGTTGTCTTTGGAATCTTTGGCAATTTTATTTTCGTAACTAGCTTTGGAGGATTTTATGAGGCATCTCAGTTTCTTACTGAGGCTAGTAAGGAGTTTTGCATCCTGGGATTTTCCTCTTTTCTGCAAAAGTTTCTTCCTTTTGTTGTAAAGTTTGTTTATGGCAGGGGACCACCAGATTGGCTTCCTTTTTTTGGATGAGAGCATTTTGGTTCTATTTGGGATGGCACGATTCATGCATGAGTGGATGTGCTCGTACAGTGCCTTAGTGTAGGATTCAGCAGTTGAACTTTCAGTTCCCGTCTGCATGGGTGTTATGAAGTTTGTCACTTCTGACTTGAGTAGCATGAAGTTGGCTTTGGAGAAGTTTTTTATGGTGCTTTCTTTACTGGGGGGTGGGGGTGGGATGTGGATGTTAAGGGTGATTAGCTTATGGTCAGACCTGACTAACGAGGGGGTGACCATAGGTATGGAGCATTGATTTCCCATGTTGGTAATGACCAGGTCTAGGATATTGGAGCCCCTGGTGGGACTATGGATTAGTTGATCCAGGGCATTGGAATTTATGAATTGAATGAAATGATATGGGTTATATCTTGCATAGGATACAACACCAAGCCAGCTTCCAGATTTTCAGGACACCTTCCACTTTTCCAAGTCATTAGTCAGCTTGAGCTGAGCAGAGTAAAAAGACTGGGTTTGATGCAAAACCTTTCAGAGCTTTCCTGCCACCTGCAGGCTGTTGATCCTACTTGTGAGCTGGTTTCTGGTTAAAGGAAAAGGAATTCAACATTACTTTTTGTTGAAAAAAAAAAATGCAACTTTAAGTCCATGGAAAAGTATTTTTATTGACTGTCACATTATTTTTTATGTAGTTTTAAATGGGAAAGCTCTTTTTTTACTTTTGTGGTCAAACGTTATTTAAAAACTACTTTCTGTGGAGAAAGTGTGTTTATTTTACTTTTGGGGTAGGGAGAGTGTTTAACATTCTTTTTACTGTGTTTTTTTCTGGGGCAAAGTGACTTTTTGCTACTTTCCTGTTTTACCGACTGTTGCTGCAAATCTTTCCCAGTAAACAAGCTCCATTTTTTTGGCTTGACCATGAAACAAACTACTGATGCGTTGCATACACCTGGCTGCAACCTGTGGGTCTTTGAATCTGACTCAGATCCAACACCAGCCAATTCCATCAGACTTTGAACTTGCTTGTCTCTGCCTGTATTTCCCAGGGAAGTAAATATTGTGGGAATAAATAGCCAGGGAATTGGTATGGCTAGGCTTGTACAGGCCCTAGGGCCAATAGCCTAGTACCAGCCTATGAACCTATGAAGTCCCCACTGCTTACTCTAATCCACAGATTTAGTTTGCTGTCATTTCGGTCAGCAGCTTGATCTTTGCTGCACTTGGCGTATCCTTTGTAGGTATCCTAACTTAGTGTTTTTTGGTAAGAATTTTACTTCCCTTATCTTGGTTGTATATGTAGTTTAGTTTTTGTGTGTGTTAGGTAGAGAGGTAGTCTTAGCTAAGTGTAAGGACTTCTCCCCTGTGGTTCTTTTGCTGTTTTTGCAACTTATCCCTCTGTTTCAAAGACGTGGTCTGAGAAGCACCACCCATTGACTTCAGGTCTTCTGAAGGGGATCGAATGGGATCCTTGTATTTTGTCCCTGGTCCTTCCTCCTCGGGTATGCTGGACCCAAAGATCTCACGACTTTTGGGTCCCCCAGTGCTGACATTGGCTCTGACCCGTTAGAGTTGATCTTCCTCAATGGCATTTTGCTGATTTTTACTGTATTTTCTGCACTTAAAAAAAACCTGCTGTGCTGCTTTAAGTAGCTAGCACATAGCATAGATTAGATTCAGATCTGCTGAATCTAGACTGTATTATAACACTTGAGCAGTATTCCAGTTCCGACCATCTTCTATTAGGAGGACCCTGTCTGCACCCTTGTGGCAGAAATGTGTACTCTGAGTCTCATCTGAGTTGGAGATTATTGGAGGAGAGCTCATTTTGTACTTTCCCATTGGTAGTATATAAATGTATTTGAACCTCACATTTACACATAGCTGCCCACCGTGCAGTAGGGGTTTAGTGGTGCCCTGCATAGATGCAAACACCTTCAAAGACAATTTTCCGCTAGACATCTGTTAGTGGAATTCTCCCAAGCTCCCATACGGGCAACTCAGTTGCACACTACTGCAAAGCATTGCCATAGTTTTTTTCACCCCGGTCTTCAAAAGAATAAACCCCTTTGTTAATCATAGAACAAAATTTGGTCAAACTAGCCCACTCGCTAGCAGTAGCTATGGTAAAAACTGCCATAATGGATGGTCAGTTTCCAGCCATTTCTCTGGGCAACCTGATTGACATGGGCATCCTGAGGCGATGTAGTAATTGCCTCATGTATACTGATAACCACTTACTCCTAAAACAAACAAATACAATATGTGAGAGATGTAATTACACTGTGAATTTGGAATCAATTTACTTATGTAACAATGACATTGAGCAGGTTGTCAGCACACACACTTCACCGCTCACACAAAACAAGGTCACAACACACAATCCCACATACGTGGATATACTCAATAAAAGCCTACCAAAAGATCAGAGACTTCCCAAGCACAAGCCACTTGTACACACTGCAAAGCAGATAGAGTCCACTCCACATAATAACACACACACTAGTGTCTCAGCAAATAATCTCCTAAGGTAAAACAACTCAGAACCAAATGCTCTGGTCATAGGCAACTCCATAGTGAGACCCACAAATGTCCCTGTCACCATGCTGGACAAGGAGGTCATAGTCGGCTGCCTGTCAGATGCCAGGATCCATCAAATGTATGCACTCAAGTCACTCAACAATTACCATTATGACTCTGTCATAATACATGTTGGGGTGAATGACTTGAGATGTACTTTTCTAGATTATATGGAGAGAGACATGACTGAACTCTGATTGTGTGTCCCAGGCAGGTATGTCCCTAACCCTAAGCAGCATCCTACCTTCACCCAGGATGATTCCACAATATAGACAGAAATGATTGACTTCAACAATTGGCTTAGCTTCTGGTGTCAGTCTAGGGGGATCCAATATCTGTCAGCATGGGAAGATGTGTGACAGACCTCACTGCTTTGCCAGAGATGGTCTTCACCTGTCTCCTCTAGGTTTTCGGATACTGGCAAAGACGCTTGCCTCCCCCATAGTGCCCTTTTTAGGTAAGGTCAAAACAACTAAATTCCTGACATAAAAAATCCACTCAAGACAAACTCAAGAGTTATGCTACTTAATGCTAGGAGCTTTAAACAGGAAACTGCACTCCCTGAAAGCACTCCTCACCTTGTAAGTGGCTGACATCTCTGCAGTCACTGAGACATAGTTCAGTGTTGCAGAGTACTCCCTGGCCATGTAAGCCTACAATGCCTTCCACACATTCAGACTTCAAAACAAGAATGAAAGAACCAAAGGTGGAGGTGTGTCCATCTTTATTAAAACTAAGTACACCTCAAGACTGGTTAAATAGTACAACTCGCTTAAGCTACTCTACATCCAACTTACTGTAGGTTAAACATCCTACCACATCGCAGGTCCCCTGCCATGAACCAAGAGAAGCACATTGCCTACCTGGACTTGCTAGAGTCACTCACTGTGCAACTAAACACTTTGGTCATGGGAGATAAGTCGATTGGGCGACATACATGAGCACAAACATGCTCAACCTGAGGTTCCTGGAATTTGTCAATACGGATGCCCTGTAACAGTTAGTCTGCACCCCCACAATGGGCTCAAGTGTCTTTGACTTTGGTACTCACTGACATGGGGGTTGCACTACCCCGTGTGTGTTGCCCTTTCTGGTAGGGTGAAACCATAAATCTGTCTCATTTGAATTAACAGTCAGACCTGACACCCCCACATGAGGAAAAATACTGAAACATTTCTCCAAGGCAAACCACAGCCTATTAAGCAATGGTATAAAACGTTTCTAACACTCTGCTGAGTAAGAGCAAGAATTTTCATGGAGATGATCAATGGAGATGCAGTAAACCTCCATACACTGGACCCAACCCAGTTTGGTTTCTTCAAGGACAGGTCATGCCTACTCAACCTGGTGGACTTCTTTGAGAAGTCACCAAAGCAATGGATGAGGGCAGAATCATTCACACTGCATACCTTGACCTGGCCAAGGCATTTGACACAATACCCCACTTCGGCATTGTTGACAAACTCAAGAGGTTAGGTACAACTCTGCATGTCACCCGGTGGATAGCCAACTGTCTCACAGACAGGACCCAGGAAGTTAGAATTGGAGAGTCCACCTGTACAAAGAGGCCAGTCATAAGTGGAGTCTGTCAAGGATCAGTCCTTAGACTGCTCCTTTTTGGCATTTACGTCTCAGAAGTCAAGGCCAATGTAAGTGGTCCCTAGGTGACTAAATTTGCAGATGATTGCAAATTAGGAGCTGTCATTGAATCTCACACTGACACAAATGTTCTCCAGGAAGGGCTGACACAAACAAACAACTGGTGTCAGAGCCATAGACTAAAACTAAATGCAAAGAAATGCATAATAGTATCATTTGGGAAGTCATCCATCCTTGGTAACTGTCATATTGACAACACACCACTTAGAGGTGACCCAGTAGTCAGAAACTTAGGGACACACATAGTAATCTAGCCTTTGATCATCACATGTCTACAGTGGTGAGGAAGTCATTCTGTGTTGCACAAATTATAAACAAAGGTATGGCATCTAAGTCCAAGGAAGTCGTTGTTCCACTGTAGTTGGCATTCATCAGACCAATCAATAAGTACAGTGCCTCCTTTGGTATGTACCTAGCCAGGCATATCCAACAACTGGAACATCCACAGAGGTTCCGCACTAAAAGAATACAGGGCATAAGTAATATGTCCTATGCAGACCGCCTTAAGGCCCTATTCCTGTATTCTGTCTCCTGCAGGCTTTTGATGGGAGAACTATGCCTGGCATACAGGGCATTGTCAGACCCACTCTGATGAAACCTCCTATATATCCACAAAAGAAGCAGCACCAGAATTACCATTCTAAAGACTTGAACCTTGCCTGTGATATAAGTACGACCTGCTGGAGAGAGAGGTATGTATCCCAGAGACTACCCCGTCTATGGAACAGGCTCCCATCCATGTGAAGCAGAGTTCCTCCCTAACCCAATTCAAGTGCAACTTGGCAATTGAGTGGGAAACCGAAAATTCATTCCTGGTTTGGCACCTATGTCTCTAATGGAAACAGGTAACCTGTAAATGATTCATCTCCCAGGCCCATGCTTGCAGTTACCAAGGGTATCAGAACTTGTCAGAGATTTGGAATGCATGGCTAAGCTTAAAAAGGCCCTTGTGGTCGTTAGCCTAGTAAACAACTTTGAACCTATGGTAATGCCGCCAGCAATGACTCCTGTGCAGAGGAGTACACAAATGCTCTGTACGACCACTTGAACAACTGTATAGACTCTGCTGTACCTGAATGGATCCAGACCAGGTCCCCCTGAAAAAGGAAGCCACCCTGGTGGACCTCAAGGTTGAATAGGTTATATAACAAAAAGAATAAACTGTTATCTAAGAACAAGAGGGAACTTACTCAGCAGAGGTAGAATACCCTCCACAGCTTGAACAAGCAAATCAGATATCTTATAAAGTCTGCTAAAGGTAGATGTCCTTCTATTCCTATGTTGCAGTATTCTTCATATGGGTTTACCCTAATAGTCTCATATACATACGGCCAGTATCCAGAAGCTTTCAGTCCCTCCTAGGTGCGTGAGATGTCAGGTCTAGGCGAGAGTATGTGAGCCATAAAAGTGTCATCGGCACCCACCAGCCCTCAGAACTTTACAGCTGCCAGTCATACGCCAGGTGTTCCTGCTTTTGCTGATGACTGATTCAAGTTTCAAGCTAAGTACCCCATTGGGGACCTTTCAGTCCTCCTTTTTGTATTACTGCCTCTTTCATGTCATCCAGAAAAGGTAAATGCCAGTGCAGCCGTCAGATCCCTTATAAAGACACTCATGATAAGTGTTTGATCTGAAGTAGTTTACTTCATTTGTTCTTCAACCTTTGGGTCTTTAGATCCACATAGGATCCGACAAGGCCGCATTTTCCAGCTATGGCTCTGAGCTCCATGCTCCTCCCCTTACCCATAATGCCCCCTGTCTCCTTTCATATCTCATTTGCCACCTGAGTGGAAGCAGCATGGTCTGAGCTCCATAGCTTTTAGCAGTATTTTTGAACAGTAATTGGTTTCTTTTTTTTGGCTTTTCTATGTATAACTTCTCTTTTAATCTTTTCTGCCCTTTCTTGGGGTTCTCCATAGAAATAGCTTGTAGGCTTTACTATCTTCCCTCCCCTCTTTTCTTTCCAGTGTGTGTGTGTGTGTGTGTGTGTGTGTGTGTGTGTGTGTGTGTGTGTGTGTGAGTCATGGTGGACAACCCGAAGCCAGGCTTCAAAAGGTGCATGGAGTGTGGCCATAAGCTTTCTCCGGCGGATGGCCACACTCTGTGTGTGGTTTGTTTGGGGGTGGTTCACCTCCAGTCCCCCTGTCCTATTTGCTCTGGGTTTAATCCCAGGACAGTTAAGGACAGGTGGGACAAATTGATCGTTAAGGACCTGTTGCCCTCTTCTGCTGAGACTGAGGTCCCATCTTCCCCTGCTGGGAAAGCAGCGACTGCTGCTTCGTCTTCCCCTTCCTCGGCCTCTGGGACTCATCCTCCCACCAAGAGGCATGGGGAAGGGGATAAAGCCAAAAAAGACTGCCCTCACAAATGATCTCCTGATCACTTGGAGGTTGGCCCCCCGCTGAAGGTTAAGCCCGTTTCCAGGCCAGTGACTCCTCGGCTAAGGTCCCCTAGGTTTTCGCCTAAGCCCGAGGTACAGGTTAGCCTGTCACCTTGTAGGTCTTCTCCTCACCGGCTTTCCCAGCCTACTTCGGTGGTATCCTCCCGCTCTACATACAGCCAGTCTGAAGTGGAGATGGGCAAGATGATGCGAAGGTTTTATCTGCACTTAAATCCAGTTGGGGCTCTTGCCAGGGGCTTCTGTCACTGGAGTGGGCTCCTTTCAGCCAGTGTTTAGACCCATCACTTCTTCTCCGATCCGACCTGCAGTTTCAGAGTCATTGGATACGTGGACGATTAGAGTCAAGTGGTTGGTGCCGGCGGTACCCTATACCTCTACGCCGGCCAGTGCCTTGAGTGTGTCGAATCTGACCGGATCAGATCCGAGCTCTCGGGGTCAGATCTGAGGGGGTGCTGTCTGCTCCAAGCTTGTCAGAGAGAAGCAATTCCCCTCAGCGTCTTGGCTCCCAGAGGTTTGGCCCCTGCTCCCCGGTCGGATCAGTGGGGGGAGGCTTCCGCTCGGTCAGTCTAGGAGGTCTGTTCCCCCTCGGCATTCGATGTCGTGGAGAGGGTGCTCACAGGGTCGAGGCCTCTGACTGTTTTGTCTTCGGAGTCCGTCCAGACCCCCCTGGCCTTGATTGTAGGTCTGACCATCTTGCCGTCTCAGGGACAGCTAGTAGCCGTAGTGCCCCAGAAAGTTCCAGCCTTGAAACAACCCACTTGCAAGACCTCCCCAAATAGTCCCCCTGAGGAGCCCCCTTGCAAGCATACTTGTAAAAGGAGGCACTTGGACTCTATTCCAGAGTCCCTCACCGAAGACACTGATCTGGATGAAGGGGAAGGTTCTCCAAGATCACCCCCCATGGATGTCTCCTTTGGAGACATTATGGAGATCCAACGCCAAAGAAGGGGGTGGACCGCCCCAAAACCAACCTCTGATGAGTCCATGTTTCTGGAGGCATTTGGCTCTGGCTCATCTACCTCTTGGGTGTCCCCTGCTGCCGATCCACTTGTGAATTTGTTAACATCTGGGGCGTGGTAGGAGCCGGACACCATAGAGCCAATACCCAAGCACTCGGACAATGTCTTAAGCCCCCCTCTGACAAGTTACACTTTCACAAGGGGACCCTTGTAGATGCAATGCTGGTGGCCACCAAGAAGGAACTCTCCCAGGAGAGTTCCACGGTCCATCCGCCTGACAGAGAGTCAAGAGCATTGGATCATTTTGGGAAGTGAGTTTATGCTTCAGTGATCTTCTTTGTGAGGTCGCTGAACTACGTGGCGCATGTCATTCGACTCCAGAGAGATCTGGTTAAGGAAGTCATGGAGTCGACCCCAGGGTCCATGTCGACAGAGGACAGGAAGACGTTTGATGCACGAATGGTCACCCTAAAATCTGTAGCCAACACGTCTTTGCACTTGCTTTCCCTTGCCACGGAGGGAGCTGCATGGGCGGCGAGGTCAGGCATTGCCATCCAGCGTCACTCCTGACTCCGCTTATGTCAGTTCTGGGAGCCCTGCAAGGCGTCTGTTACCAATGCCCCTTATGATGGTTCTTCCCTTTTTGGGAAGACGGTCAGAGATTGTTCCAGAGTTAGAAGGATGGGAAGACACTGTCTGCCATCGAGATCTGCTTCTCATCGCCTCAAAGGTCCTTCTCCAAGAACCAGTGAGACCAGAAGAAGATGTGGTTCTGCAAGTCTCAGGTGTTTTCCCTGGATGTTCAGGACTCTCCTTCCCCAGAGGCAAAGGAGGATATGATAGACACCACCCTAGAGGCAGAGGGGTTCCTAGGAATTTCGGGTCCTGAGAACCTTTCTCGGATAAACCCGGACAGCAGTCCTGAGGGGTTGCCCGGTGGTCCATCTCTAGAGGCAATCTGTGGTCACTTGTCGCTTCATCCACTAGCATGGGAGTCCATCACGACAAATCAGTGGGTGCTGCGAGTCATATCCAGAGGATATTTTGTACCGTTCAAGGATCCTCCCCCATCCAACAAAGCCTTCCTGGACATCCCACCCATGCAGCAGGAGGAAGCAGCAGTACAGGTAGATTCACTGCTAAGAAAATGAGTCGTCCATCTAGTCCCCCTAGACCGGTCCGGATCCAGGTTTTATTCCAGGTTCTTTTTAGTGCCAAAAAAGGACTCTGGGGGGACCTTAGACCAATATTGGATCTGTCCAAATTGAACCTGTCAGTAACCAAGACAAAATTCTGGATGGTCACAATTCAATCTATCCTTCCCTATCTGCAGGCCAGAGACTGGATGTGCTGGATCGATCTCCAGGATGTGTACTATCACGTCAAGAAGGACAGGCGATCCCGGAGGTTCCTTTGCTTCTGGCTGGGAGCCAGTCATTACCAATTGTGAGCCCTCTCCCCTTTTGTCTCATCACAGCCCCCCCTCCCCCGGGTGTTCACAAAGGTAATGGCATTAATAGCGGTTCACCTGAGGCTTCATGGCATTCAGGTCTTTCTGGACGATTAGCTTTTTACTGCCCCTTCAGAGCTTCTACTATGTCAGGCCAGGGACTCCTTACAAGTTGGGCATTACGATCAGTGTGAACAAGTCTGCTGTTCACACAGCTCAGATTTTAGATTTCATTGGGGTGTGGCTGGACACAATATAAATTAAGGTGTTCCTCATGTCAGACAGGATATGCAGCTTGAGCTTACAAGTCTTACACATCCTTCAGACTCTTTTACCAACAGCCGAAGTAGTGTTAAGGGGTCTAGGTTCCATGGTGGCCACGATAAATCTTCTTCCTATGGCGCGCCTTCTTATGAAGGTACTGCTGTGGACACTGGTGGTTCAGTGGTCACTGTTAGACCTTCCGTTGTCTTTTCCAGTGAGAATTTCAAAAGCATGCAGGGACTCCCTTTGATGGTGGATTCAGTCCCTGGATCTCCTCAAGGAATGTCCTTTTCAACCTCCTTTACCCAAAACCATGGTAACCAGGGATGCCTCCCTACTAGGATGGGGGGGGGGGCACTACTCAGAAAGGACAGTCCAAGGCACGTGGTCCCCTTCCAAGACCTTATCTGCACATCAGTGTTCTACAGATGAGGGCAGTTCTTCTTGCATTGCAGGCCCTCCATGCTCATCTTTTTCTGGAACAATTGCAATTCAGTCAGACAATATGTCAGTGGTCTGGTATATCAACAAACAAGGGGGAACCATGTCTTATCCCTTATGTCAAGAGGCCATGAGAGTGTGGGAATGGGCGATCTCTACCGGCCGTTTTCTGGTGGCAATGCACATCCTAGGACGGTCCAACATTCTAGCAGACAGGCTCAGCAGATCGACCCTGATGCCTTACAAGTGGTCTCTGAAGCCTTCAGTAGTGGAACAGATCTTCCTAGAGTGGGGTCGTCCTTGATGAGATCTTTTCGCATCTCCTTCCAACGGGAAATGCAGCAAATGTTTCGCTCTGAACCCCCCGCTGGGGGAAGACCCCAGAAACGCACTGATTCATGCTTGGCCTCCCGGGCTTCTTTATGCATATCCTCCTCTCCCCCTTATGTCGAAGTTTCTACAGAAAGCTTGAAGGCTGGGGAGCACTGTGATCCTCATCACCCCATTCTGGCCTCGACAGGTTTGGTTTCCCTTACTCAGGTATCATCTAGTTGTTCCACCATGGACATTGGATCTGGTCCTAGATTTGCTCTCACATCCCTCGGGCATCCCTCATCCAGATCTGGACAGTCTAAAGCTCACTGCTTGGCTGCTCCGGTTCCCATGATTCTTAGTACTCCCGTTCTCTCATCTCCTGTCAAGTTCATTCTGGTGGCGGCTCATAGATCGTCCACCAGAAAAGTTTATTGTAGTAAATGGAAACGTTTTTCTATTTGGGCCACTCAGAGATCTTTGGATCCTTTCACTGCATTCCTTTCGGCAGTTTTAGAATTTCTAACTAGCATTTTTTCATCAGGGCACTAGTTCCTCTACGGTGAAAGTCCAACTAGCCACCATTTCTAATTTTCATGTTGGGGTAAACATGTCTTCATTGGCTTCCTCTAAACTTTGTAAAACTTTTCTCAAAGGTGCCTTTCTTCTCAGACTCCCGGTCAAGGACCTGATTCCTCCGTGGGATCTCACCTTGTTGTTGCAGGCATTGGTTTCTCCTCCCTTTGAGCCTGCGGCATCTGTGGATCTACAATAATTGACCTGGAAAACTGTCTTCTTGGTTGCCATCACATCTGCTAGAAGGGTGTCGAAGCTTCAAGCTCTTTCTATCAAAGCCTCTTATATGATCTTTCATAAAGATAGAGTGTTGCTACGCACTAAACCGTCCTTCCTTCCCAAGGTAGCTTTGGAAGCCAGTATTAATCAGACTGTTAATTTACCAGTATTTTATCCTAACTACCAGAACAAAGGGGAATACACATTACATTTACTGGACGTACATAGGCAGTTGAGGTTTTATCTTCACAGGACTAAACCTTTCCACAAGTCTGATCAGCTTTTTTTGTCCTATGCCAAGCCCTTCTGTGGTAAACCTGTTCAAAAGTAACTGTCGCTTGCTGGATTTCACAATGCATTAGCTGGGCTTACTCAGATGTTTGTCTCTACCAGGAAAAGTGAAGGCTCATTCGACCCGATCTATGGCTACGTCAGCATCCTTTTGGTCTAGGGTCTCTTTGGATGATATTTGTTCAGCTGCTATTTCAGCCTCATCTCACACCTTTATTTTTCATTATAAACTGGATTTGGTCTCTAGGAGAAGAGCATCCTTTGGCTCTGCAGTGCTCCGGAATATCCTTCCATGAGGGCCTCCCAAGAGTTAGGTAGCTGGGGACTGTCCCACAGGCTGAAGAACAAATGAAGTAAACTACTTCAGATAAAGAAGTTATGTACTCACCATAACGTTCCATCTGTGTATTTCTACTTCATTTGTCTTCAGTTGTCCCCCCCCTCCCCTTCCTCCTAACCTTATCCTTTGGGATATGACATGTCCCTTGTACCAGACAGCTATTGTTGGGATCTTTAGTTCTGTCAGGGCTAAAGTTCTTTTGTGATGTTTCTGTTGGAGGATAAGGTATCATTGGGTTGGGTGTCTGATACCTGTTAGGCAGCAAACTCGATCTGAAGGTAGAAGGAAGGCAGGGGGGCATTATGGGTAAGGGGAGGAGCATGGAGCCTGGAGCCGTAGCTTGAAAATGCCGCCGTGTCGGATCCGATGTGGATCCGAAGACCCACAGGTTAAAGACAAATGAAGTAGAACTACTCAAATAGAATGTTATGGTGAGTACATAACATCTTTTTTTGTCTCGGATGGTCGCACGATTATAAGACCTGCACTTTTTGCCAGGCGTTTGTTCCGAAAATGTTACTCAGTCATTTGCATGCACTCAGTTTGTACTTAGAGAACCAACATCTGAAACAACTTGCTTTGTGAATGGAGGGCTCATCAGATGTTGCTTCTGAACTGCCTAAAAAGAAGGCCAGATCTTTGCGGCCTGTTACACTTGCTGTGAGCCTCTTCCGACTGATCCACAACCTGTGGCCAACATTGGCCTGGCCTCAAGATCTGCTGCACCGGATGTTTTGGTACCTCTGAGGAAGCCGTACTACTGGTGGGCAAGAGCACGTCCGCAGAGGCTAGTCCGGTGATCATTTCAGATGCCGGGGGGAACCAGCATGTTCAGAGGAACCTTCTGATTCCCTGCGTCAGACTTTCTCGCCCGCTCCCAAACAGACGCCCATTGGGGCTCTCAAGAGGAGAGAAAAAAGGAAGCATATCTCTCAACAAGCAGAAAGTATTCCAGACTAGCAGGCCTTTAGCCAAAGCCTTTTCTCAGCTTTTATGGCCCTGAAGCCTACATCAGTTGCTTCTGCCTCTTCTCCTCTCCTTAGTCCTAAGCCTCAACTCCAGAGACAGTTACTAAGGAAGAAGACATCTGGTCAGATTCCTCACATGATTGCCTCTCCTACAGTTCAGTTTTCTTCACCCCTGGGATATGAATCCCCAGAGGAAGAATCTATAGACCCAGATTCCCCTGTTGAAATTTTGACCTTCTCTGAAGCTATTTTTAAAATGAAGGAACACTTCAAAGGGGAGTCCACAGACATGTCTGAAATACAAAAGAAGTACTATGGCCTCATTCAGATGGAAACACCAAGTCCTTCGGCCATTCCTTCTGTACTGCCTGCCTTTTCTTCTGCGTCTCTCAATCCAGACTCACAACCTCCTGTTCCTTGTAGAGCAGAGACTGTACATAGTCCCAGATTCTGCTAAGCATTTGATCAAGTGCCCTCCTGCAGATCCAGCTACCATTTCTATCTCCACAGATAAAGCTTCTAAACTCTTGCCTACCACCACCATTCTTCCTGCTGACAAAGACAGCAAAACCATGGAAAGGTTAGGCAAAAAGATTTACACCTCATCCACCTTGGCATTTAGAGCTACTAATTACCAGACTTGTATGGCAAAGTACGCTCTGTCTCTTCTTGACTCTGCCACCAAACTGTTGGTGGACATTCCAGACTCCAGCCAAATCATGTATTTCTTCTCTCCTGGCCCTTATATCACAAGTTAGCAGGCATTCAATTAAATGTAGCTATGATGCTGCAGAATCCTCAGCAATGTCAGCAGCTTCAGCTTCTGCACTTCGCAGATACTCCTGGCTGCGCTTGCAACTCCTGCCAGATGATTTCAGAGCTAAGCTCAATGATGCACCACTTGACAATGCTGCCTTATTTGGCTCAAAAGTAGCAGACCTTTTCAAATCACAGCAACAGAAAGGAAAAGAGATGCAGGATATTAAACATCTGCTAGTTTCACCTATACCTAAATTTTACAGAAACTATTTTGCGAAAACTCAGTTCATCAGTAAACACGCCAATCCCGTTCCTTAAGCAAGAAAGAAATATCCTTCAGCTAGAGCACCTTCCTCCTCTAGTCAAAGGACATCCTTTCAGGACAGGGTTGGTAGTGTCTGACTACCTGCCACTCCTGCCTCCCCCACCAGCTGCTTCCAACCCACTGTCTGCTTGCCTTTCCCATTGCCTCCTGTTTGGAATCGGGTCACTTCAAACAAATGGGTCCTGTCCATCCTCCAAGATGGTTATTACCTGTCATGCATAACCATTTCATTAAGACTAGGCATGCCACAACCTCCTTTTCAGCAGCTGCCCCTCTTACTACCAGTACTACAGTCCTTTTTAAACCAGGGCACTATAGAAAAAATTCCTCCCTCCCAATTTGGAAGAGGATTTTACTCAAGGATTTTTCTGGTTCCCATAAAAGAAGGGCCATGGAGACCCAACCTAGACCTTTCAAGGCTCAATCTTTCTTAAAGGTGCCAACTTTCAAAATGCTGATCCTGCCAGCTCTTTTCCCTTTTATTATGTACAAAGGCTTCCTGGCTACACTAGACATCATGGATACCTACTTACACATTCCCATCAGACCCACACACAGAAAGTACTTAAGATTCATAGTGGGCTCCTCTCATTTGCAGTTCTCTGCTGTGTCTTTTGGTCTTTCAGCCACACCCAGAGTCTTCACCAAATGCCTGGCTCCGATAATGGCCTTTTTCAGGACAAAAGGGATACAGATATTTCCAAACGTGGACAACATGCTTTTGTAGGCTGCCAGCCAAAAAAAGCTCCTAACCCATATCCGTGTCTCTCCCCTACAGGCTCTGAGGTTCCAAATAAACTTTCCAAAGTCCAACCTCACACCAACCCAAGACATTGTGTTCTTATGGTGCAGAATCCGCACATACTTGATAGAGGCATACCTGTTCCCAGCAAAGGTGAGTTCTCTTACAGAACACCTGCAAGGAATTTTACATTCCTCTCAACTGACTCAAGCTTCTGGGTTACATGGCAGCTAGCATTCCAGTGCTTACCCCTAGCTCGGTTCCACATGAGAAAGCTACAGTGGTACCTACGCTCTGTCTGGAAGCAGCACAACCACCTGCTGGAGCACATTGTGCTCCTGCTTCCATGCCTAAAACAAGTGATCTTATGGTGGTTAGCTCAGGTGAATCTCAACCCAGGACTCCCCCCTCCAACCACCTCAACCTCCTCAGGTCATGCATTCAGATGCCTCAGACCTGGGGTGGGGGGCCACTCTTGGCCATCAAAAAGTACAAGGCGTGTGGACATACAGACAGAAAAAAAGAACACATCAATGCCAGAGAAATGAGGACATTCCTCCTATCCCTTCAGGCATTCACTGCCTTCCTTCAGAAGGGATCTCTTCTGATATAGACAGACAGCACCACATTCCTGTGGTTTATCAACAAACAAGGAGGGACCAAGTCCTACCTGCCCTGCAGACTTGCTGTAGTGGTGTGGGAAGTAGCCACTTCTCAGGGAATCACCCTGGAAGACGCATACATTCCCTCTCTTCACAACTCTCAAGCAGAGTTTTTGAGCAGAACAAGCACAAACAATCATGAATGGATACTTCACAGGGAGATCTACTTAGACCTGATCCACAGATGGGATACACCTCAAATAGACCTGTTTGTCTCCTCCAACAACAGACAACTTCCTGGATACTGCACCAGGACACCAGACCCACAGGCACTGGCAACAGATGCCTTCACTATCTCATAGAAGGGGAAATACCTTTATGCATTCCCTCTCTACCCTCTCATTCATATGGTCCTGCTACGAATTCAGCAGGACATTCCGAAAATCTTGCTGGTGACTCCCTTCTGGCCCCAACAGCATTGGTTCCCCTTACTCCTTCAGTTGTCCAGGGGCAATCACCAAAAGTTACACCACAGAGTGGACCTTCTCACACAGCACAAGGGATCTCTAATCCATCCACAGTGGCAGTTGTTACACCTGACCCTGTGGCAGATAGGCTTCTGATCCCATACAGACATCTTTACAATGAGGACATGCTCTCTGTCCTGCAGGAGGCCAGGAAACCTAACACTAGAAAATCATACCTGTCTAAATAGAAACAGTTTATTACTTGGTGTCAAAATAAGCAGCTGGACCTGCTTACCAGTGACATTCCCCTAGTGCTGTCTTATTTGTGTGAATTACTTCAGACCGGCTTGGCCTACTCATCTATTAAGGCACACCTGTCAGCTATCTCTGCATTCCTACCCATGGATCCTCCCTTGGCATCTAGACTCCCTTCAAAGCTCTTCCTCAATGGGTCCTGCATCTCAGACACCCCTGGAAACCTCCTCCTCCTTGGGATCTCAACAATGGGCTAGAGAAGCTTACACTTCCATCCTTTGAGCCAGCTGATCAAGCTTCCCTAAAACTTTGCACCTGGAAGACAGTCTTTCTAGTGGCTATCACTTCAGCCAGAAGGGTATCAGAACTCCAGGGACTAATGGCTACCCCTCCTTTTCTTGTCTTTCATAAAGACAGAGCTACCCTCAGGGCAAATCCATCTTAAATGCCCAAGGTAGTCAGTGACCTGTCCGTCAATCAGGCCATCCATTTACCTCTTTTTTTTCCCCCAAAGCCACAAGGAAGAAGTGAAAGCGCTTCATTCCCTGGATGTTCACAGACAAATTAGATTCTACCTCCACAACACCAAGTCTGTCAGAAAGACTGACAAACTTTTCATATCTTTCCACCCTAGAGCACTAGGGAAGGCTGTGTACAAAGACTATCTCCACTTGGATTTCCAAGGCCGTTACCTTCTGCTATCAGCACCATGGTAAATCACTTCAGGGTACAATAAGAGCCCACTCCACTAGAGCCATGGCATCCTCAGGGGCTTTCTTTAAGGGCCTGGATACCTTCTTTATCCTGGAGGCAGCCACTTGATCTTCAATTCATACCTTCACCAAACACTACAAACTAGACCACATCTCTTGATCCAGGGCAGGTTTCGCTAGGGCTGTCCTGCATGGATTCCTGGAATCTGCTTCCATACCAACCACCCTTTCTCAGTGAGCTTTGTCACTCACCCATATGCAGAGTACTGTCCCCACCAGCCATACCCCAAAGCATACCTGACACCAGTCCTGTACCTAGCATCTCCAAAGAGCAGGTCATATCCGTGTTCTCCAAGGCCAAAAAGACGGCTTCTATGGGACCAGATAACATCCCAGGCTGCTTACTAAACAATCCAAAACAAGGGACTTCCAAGATGGCTGCACATTGAGTAACAACTTGATGTGAAGTTGTTCTCTCGCCATTCATTCTTACAGATGGGTTCGGAGCTGATCTTCGGCTTTGAGTTGGCCTACTACAAAGCTTGAGGTCTTCAGACAGCTCGAGGCCAAGTCCCTATCCCATGATGCACCTTGAGTTACCCCAGATCTAGTTTGCCACTGCAACAGATCGGAGGTTTCCTAGCACAGCTCGGGCCAGTATAGCTTTTTTTTCTAAACAATTTCTAAATTTTGTCTTGCATATTAATAGTTATTGATAGTTATAACATTAGATCTTTAATCGCTTAATATTAGATAGTTCTGTTACTCCCTTTGGCCTTCGTTTTTTTTTTTAGGCCTTTAGTATTCCCTTTCTCTTCTTTTGTGTGCCTTTATAAAAATATTAGCATAGTTTTATATAGCTTTGTAGTGTTTGATAAGCTTCTATAGACATTAGACATTGTGTGTGAGTGTATTTAGATAGTTATAGTTAGATTACATTTATTCATATACAGCCCATTTGTTTTTTTTTTTATTTTGAGGGCTAATTACTGTATTTTAAGATTGCTAAAGTTTGTGTGTGCATTTTTCTTTGATACTACAGTCTGTTGGTATACAGTTAGATATTGTTGGTACTGTAGGATTTAACATGGCTGACAAAGAAAAAGACAACCATCCCAAGTCTGGGTTTAAAAAATGTCCAAAAGTGTGGACAAAAGATGTCAGTGACAGATAGTCACGTAAATTGTTTTATTATCTCGGAGCCTTGCACTTGCAAGAGAGCTGCTCGATTTGCCATTCCTTTTCTAGGAGAGTACTACATGAAAGGAAACGAAAACTCACTGACAGAGGAATTCTAAAATCTTCTTTTCAGGAAGCGTTGAGCGACCAGGATGAGTCTAGCCAGTCTCCCAAGTCTTCTAAGGCTTCTTCATCTGATTTGTCAAAATCCAAGAAACTGTCACCATTGGCTCCACAGCCTTCGGAGCCACGCGTCCTGTCTTTTCGGAGCCGGTTCTCAGTCCTGGAACCAGTCTCCGAACAGTCTCCGAAGTACTAAAGTGTCTTATTCTCCAGTCGGTACCACCCTCCATACAGTCACCTTGATTAGCCTATCTGATTTGGATATGGATCGTGTGGTGCAGAAGCTGCTACATGCACCGGCGTTTGCTAAATGTTTATCGTCTCCAACTCAGGTGGTTTCGGAACTGAAAACTGTTATGCTATCGACTTCTTTTCCTCCTCTGAGCCATACCGGTCCATCGGAGCTGGAGGAGTTGGACCTCATGATTGTGAAGCCTTCAGAGCCATCGCCTGTTCCAGTGCTATCGGTTCCATTTACTCAGACTTCTTTGGCACCCATCGAGGAGTCTAGGAGCTGACACTCTCCGGTTGGGTCCGGGGAGGATAGTCGGACTGACCTGTCGGTTCCGACTTTGCCTCTCGGGGGCTCGGCTTGGATGAGTTCGGCTCCTACCTCTGGTTCAGACCCCACTGTTCCAGTGCCGAGAGGCTCGTTTTTTTCTTCAGATCCAGTGGTTCCTTCTCATTGGAGCAGAGGAGCCTTTGAAGCCACGAGGAAAGTAATGTCCCCCAGGACATCCACAACTTCAGGACCAACTACCTCCTCCCCAAAAGCACCTGTGTCCACTTCTGCCTCACAGATCCCTTTGAAGCGTAGAGACCCTGAGCCTCAGGAAGCCCCACTGGATGGCCCCTGCTCTTCGAAGACCTCACCAGAAGTTCCCACTGACGAGGTTCCCAGGAAGAGAATTTGCAAGAGGAAGCACCTAGACTCCCTGTAGGAGTCTCTCATGTCTGACACAGATGTAGGTGAATCAGAAGGGTCCCCACAGTCCCCCTCTGAAGATATCTCATTTGTAGATATATTAGAAATCATTAAGCGGAGGGATGGCTGGAAGCTCACCAACCCTACTGAAGATGAGTCGGTTCCCTTGAAGGCTTTGGGGTCTCACCCCTCCATCTGTTGGGTGTCTCTGCCTTTCAATGAGCTCATGGAGCTGGTCTCACAAAGGGCGTGGGAGTCACCGGACACCATGGAGCCTGTCCCTAGGAGGCCCAAGAAATTTATTTCTGCCCCTAAGGATAAATCTTTTCTCACTGAGGGAGTGCCAGTTGATGGCATGGTGGTGGCGGTGGCAGCCACCAAAAAGGAGATGTCAGAAACTTCTTCCTCTATCCATCGTCCTAACAGAGACTCTAGGATCATGGATAGATATGGGAAGCGCATGTACAGTTCAGTGACTATAGCCATGCGTTCACTGAACTGTCTTACACATTTTACAAGACTGCAAAGAGACCTCCTAAAAGAGCTTGGCGATACTCTTCAGGGTATGGTAGCTGCAGGAGCTTCAGACAAAGTTGCCTTCCAGCTTGGTACCCTTAATTCCATAGTGAACTCATCCATGTGTCTCATCTCATATGCAGCTGATGGAACGAGTAGGGCAGTGGGTACAGGAATTGCTCTCAGGTGACACTCCTGGATGCACTTATGTTCCTTTGCGGATCCCTTTGTCATCTTTTGTCAGCACCCCTTTTGATGGCTCGTTCCTTTTTAGGGACAAAGTTAAGGAAACTTTGACCAGGTGTGAGCAGGAAGGAAAGACTCTGTCTGCCATTGGAGTCCGTTTTTCCACTCCTACTAGACCCTACCCCAAGGGTCAAAAGGGAGGAAAGATGTGGTTCCGAAAAGCCCAAGGAGCCTTTCTGGACACACATAGTGAACCCCCCTCCAGGAGCAGAGGAGGGGGCAATAATGGAAGACGCCGCCCTCACAGCAGAGGGGGTCTGCAAAACCAGGGCGACAGAGACCAGTTCTCTGGGAAGCCCTACCAGCTCCTGAAAGAAGGCCAGACTGTCCTACTCTGGAGGCAGTTGGGGGGTGGGTCGCTTATCTTTGTGTCAAGATGCCTGGCTTAAAATAACAAACAACAACTGGTACAAAGTATAGTTTTCAGAAGATATTTAATTCCCTTCGCCATTCCCCCTCCATTGACAACAAAAATCCCGGACATTCCACCCAGTTACAGGGAACAAACAACAGTAGAGGTCCAAACGTTGCTAACAAAAAGAGTCATCCAACCATTCCCAGCAAACCAGACAGGATCCCGAACTTACTCAAGATTCTTTTTAGTTCCAAAAAAGACAGGAGACTGGAGACCTATTTTGGACCTCAGCAGACTAAACAGATCTGTTAAGAAAGAGAAGTTCTGGATGGTCACGCTTCAGTCAATACTTCTCTTCTTAGGGAAAGACAATTGGATGTGCTCGATAGATCTCTAGGATGCTTACTACCATATAAAAATGGCCAGACCATCCAGGGATCATCTGTGCTACTGGCTGGGAGCCAATCATTACCAGTTTTGAGCCGTGCCCTTTGGTCTCACTACAGCCCCCAGAGTGTTCATCAAATGTATGGCAGTGGTCACAGCTCACCTGAGGCATTTGGAATTCCAGGTGTTTCCCTACTTAGACAATTGGCTCCTCACTGCCACCACCAGGTATAAGTTAATACAAGTCAGAGACACCACTCTTTCTCTTTGCAATTAACTGGGCATTACCATAAATTCAGAAAAATTTGCTTTGTTGCCATCGCAACATATCGTTTTTATCGAAACAGAAATGGACACCACAACCACCACTTTAAAACTGCCATCAGAATGGATATTACTACTTTGTCAGCAAACCCAGAACATCATATCCAGAGACAAGGCTCCAGCATCAGAAGTACTAAGGTTAGGGATGATGGCAGCTGCAATAATAGCGATTCTGTTGGGTCGCATGCACATGTGAATTCTGCAATGGCTGCTGTTCACACAGTGGTCTTATCAAGAGCTCCCAATGTCTCGTCTCATTATTGTAACAAACACATGCAAATGGATCTTCGGTGGTGGTTGACCTCTCTTCAAGTAACGATAGGCCGTCCTTTTATCCTGCCCTCACCAACGGCCACATTGACCACGGACGCTTCACTGATGGGGGGGTGGGGGGCATTTTCAGGGAAGAACAGCCCAAGTGGACCAATCAAGAGAGACATCTGCATATCAATGTCCTGGAGATGAGTGGTACTCTTGGTGTTGTAGTACTTTCAGGACTCTCTCCCTCTGGGGACAATTGCGATTCAGACGGACAGCATGTCAGTGGTCTGGTACTTGAACAAACAAGGAGAAACCAGGTCCTATCCCCTTTGTCGAGAGGCCCTAAGAGTATGGCAGTGGGTTACATCCACCCAGCACTTTCTGATAGCAGTGCACATCCCGGGGAAATCCAACATGATTGCAGACGAACTGAGCAGGGCAATTTTGTTGCCTCACGAGTGATCCCTCAAAAAATAGATGGCGGAGAGAATATTCCGCAGATGGGGCCAGCCGTGCTATGATCATTTTGCTTCCCACATGAACACAAAATGCAGGAGCTACTTTGCCCTGATTCTCCCTCCGTGAGATTCCTCAAGGGACACACTATTACATGATTGGCCTCCGGGTCTCCTCTATGCATTCCCATCAATTCCCCTGATACCCAAAGTCCTACAGAAAGCAAAAGCCCTGGAAAGGACCATCATTCTAATAGCCCCTCATTGGCCTCGTCAGATTTTTTTTCCCCTTCCTTTGCCTTCATCTGTTGAAAGAGCCTTGGATTCTAGACCCAGTTCCAGACCTTTTAACGCATTTGTCGGAGGCTCTTCATCCCTCCCTTCATTCCCTAAAATTGACAGCTTGGCTGCTCCAATTCCCAACATAGCCAGGTTCCATAACCTCTCAAATGAAACTCAGCATATTTTAATATCTTCTCATAAATCCTCCACAAGGAAGTTGTACCTTAGCAAATGGAGGAGATTTTCTGTATGGGCTTCTCAGAATAACATTGATTCCTACCAAGCCCCCATTTATTCTATATTAGAATTTTTGATGATGCTTTTCAACAAAGGAGCGGCAGCAGCAGCTGCAATTTGGGTACAGCTTGCCGCCATCTCTTATTTTCATCTTGGTATTGAAGGATTGAACATAATGTCACACAAGCTATCCAGAGCCTTCCTCAAAGGGACCTTCCAGCTCAGACCACCAGTGAAATCCCCTTGTACCGCATGGAAAAAGAAGTTATGTCTTACCATAACGTTCCATCTGTATTGTTGATCCTCGTTCAGTCATTACGTATGGGTATCGGTTCCGACCTCGGTACCAAGCCGGTCGTTTTCCAAGCTTGCTTCAGCTACAAACTCTTGAGCTAAACTCTTAACCATAATCCCCCTCTCCCTGTTACCTCAGATTGAGTTTGCAAGTCAAAAAAAGGTAGAGGCTACCTCTGGTTAAATGACATAAGAGAACAGGATGGCGAGATCCACTAGAAGCCACAGGAGGGGGAAGGAGGGAGGGTTGTAATGACTGAAAGAGGATTAACAATACAGATGGAACGTTATGGTAAGACATAACTTCTTTATCTGATATTGTTAATCCTAGTTCATTCCTTACATATGGGGCAGAGTCTCCAGCTACCTCTGTTCCTAGGATGCTCTCATGGAAGGACATTCCTGAGCACCATAGAACCAAAAGATGCTCTTCCCCTGGAGGCCAAATTCAATTTGTAATGATTGATGAAGGTATGAGGCGTAGCCCAAGTTGCAGCTGCACAGGTGTCATGTAAAGAAGCTCTGGCATGGAAGGCAGCAGAAGTTGCCACCGACCTTGTCGAATGAGCCTTCATGGTAGTAGGCAACGGAATATTACGTTGTATATAAATGAAGGTCACACAGTCTTTCAACCATCTAGCTAATGTGACCTTAGCAACAGCAGATCTTAATCTAGATCCAGAATAGGCCAAAAATAACTGGTCAGATTTACGAGAGGACCTAATCCTGTTTAAGTAAAAATGGATTTGCCTGTGAATATGTAGGGTATGTAAGCAATACTCTCCTCTGTTTGAATGATTGGGAAAGAAAACTGGCAATTCAGTGGTTTGATTAATGGACATTTCAGATATCACTTTTGGCAGAAATGAAGGATTAGTTTTCAAAGACGCTTATCTCTATGAAAAATCAAGTATGGACTCTTGAAACATAAAGCTTGAAGCTCAGAGATACATCTGGCAGAAGTAATGGTGACCAAAAACAAGGATGTTCATCGTGTTACCCTGCTGCAGTCATCACACTTGGGTTATCCTGCCGTCAGGCGATCCCACAGTTGGCCCGAATTCCAAAGTCTTGGTCCGGCGTCGGTTGCTGTCGCTTCTTTCCTGACGTCAGTGTGCCAGGGGTATATGAGAGGCATCAGACGCCATTTTCTTCAGTCTTTCTTTCCGCGCAGTGCCCAAAGCAGAAGCAGTTCGCAAGTGCCTGTCGGCCGACACCTGAGATTTTTGAATCGAGTTTCAGTCCGAAGTCTTCAAAGCTAAGTACCCCATTGGGGAACCTTTTCTTGCCTCAGTCCGATGTCAGAAAAAGTTAACAATTGCATTTCTTGTGGGAAGCAAATACCTCATAAGGACTTTCATTCTTTTTGTATACCTTGCCTAGGCCCAGACCACGACGTCACTGGTTGTCGGTTTTGTGCTAGGTTCAATAAGCGAACTATAAAGCGACACTTTGATTTTGCACGACACTACTTCGGTAGGAAATTTAATTACACTATGCCGTCAGAGCAACCGACTACCAGCGTGCATAAAAAACGCAAAGATAAAAGAAAGGCAGCCTAGATCCAAGCCAGACTCCGAGCCCTCGGCTGGGCCGGTCGCCGGTTCTCCGGTTTTCAGTGAGGTGCCTACGCAGCCCCAGGCTACCGCTGAATTGGATCCCCAGACCGCTTTGGATTCCCAAGCAGAGAGTTCTAGGCCGACGCAGCCATTTTCTTTAGGCCCTACCGACGACATTGCAGTTGGAGAAGCCGGTGCTGTGGAAACACCTTCGGTTTCTGAAGGTGTCTTCAGACTGACTACTTTCACCATAAAATCTTATGCTAAGCTTAAGACTCCTCTAAAACCAAAAAAGACTACACTTCAGTCTCCAGGTCAAGGCCCTATGCCTAAGAAACAGATGCTTAAAATGGATGAAGATTTAATTTCTTTGATCAGGGGTTCCCAACCCCCCCCCCGGACAAATGGCCTAGACCAGAGGAGGATTATGCCTCCTCTGATCAAGTGTCTGTTTCCTCAGGCTCCTCTGAGGAACAGGATTACTCCTTTCCCCCTTATGAAGATTCTGATGCTGTAGACTCCATTCCCTCAGCTTCTCCCCCTGAAGATTATTCCTTTGGGGAAACCTTACATACCATGAGGGAACATTTCCACTGGGAAGGTCAGGACTACTCCGATTCAAAGAAAAGGCTCCGAGAGTTTCTTTTACTCCCCCAGCACAGACCACTTGCTATCCCCCAGTTTTAGACATTGTGGATGATGTTTTCTTGGAATCTAGTCTAAATCCAGATTCTCTGCCTCCTGCTCCAGCCAAACCAGATAGATGCTATAGAGTGCCTGACTCACACAAATTCCTATACAAAAACCCTGTTGCTGATCCAGAGACAATCTCCCAGGGTCCCAAAGGGGCTAAGGCTTCTATGGCTAAAAATCCTGTACCCTCTGAAAGGGACTCCAGAGCACTAGATAGGTGGGGGAAGAAGGTTTACACCTCAGCAACTCTAGCTATGAGAGCACTAAATTGTCAATTTCACATACTTAAATACCAGCAATTCATAATGTGTCAAATAAAACAAAAGATGGGCACACACCCTCAACAGTCTGAATTCAAGGAAATGCAGTATCTGTTGCATGCAGCTGAACAGGTGGGCAAACATACTTTACAATGTGGTTTTGATGCCTAGGAAGCTTCCTCTGGAGCAGCTGTTACTGGGTCTGTTATACGTAGGCATGCTTGGTTAAAGAAACAATTTCTGCCAGATCATGTTAAAGCAAAGTTACTAGATGCACCCTTACAGCAGGATGTCTTATTTGGGGTTAAAGCAGAGGAGGTTTTAAAGAAAATGGAGGATAAGGCAAAATCTATGCAAACGGTCAAAGATTTCTTACAGGTACAGCCCCCATGCTTCAGCAGAAATTGGCCAACAAAAAATTGGTCCTTTCCAGCTTCTGACAGACCACAGAGGGGTAAATACAGGCACCCAAGGGGCAGAGGACAAGCACAAATCCCTTACAAACCTCACCAATGGGGCACTGCAACACAGAAGGGAGGAGAAGACAGGTCCCAAACTACTAGAAGGCAAACTTAAACCTCAAACTGCCAAGCAAAACTCTCTTGGCAGCTCCCTTGGGAGGAAAATTAGCACTTTTTGCAGACAACTGGCACATCGTCACAAAGGACAAATGGGTCCTAGACATTATCTCACAGGGATACAGATTCCATTTCCACACCTTGCCAAGGATAAAAGGAATGCCAAACCTGCCACAAAATCAATGGGTAGAGGCACAAAAACAATTTACAGCTCTCATGGACATGAGAGCCATTGAACTGGTACCTACACAGGCCAAGGATTTTACTTAAGGTTCTTTCTAGCCCCCAGAAAGGACGATGCTTGGAGACCCATTCTGGACCTTTCAATTTTAAACACCTTCTTGCAAGTACCCAAATTCAAGATGCTAACACTACAGCATCTTCTTCCCATGTTGGGCAAGACAGCTTGGCTAGTAACGTTGGACCTCAAGGAGGCATACCTGCATGTCCCTATCAGACAAAACTGCAGAAGATACCTCCATTTCATTGCAGGTTCAACCCATTACCAATTCTCTGCACTGCCCTTTGGCTTATCTACTGTGCCCAGGGTCTTCACATAATGCCTGGCACCAGTAATTGCATACTGCAAAGAGGATTCAAATATACCCATACCTGGACGACTGCCTCATCCAAGCAGAAAGCAAGGACATTCTCTTACAACACCTGGCTTTTGTAAAACATCTTCTAAGTTGCCTAGGGTACACAGTAAACAAAAAGAAATCAAAACTAGTGCCCTCACAAAATATGACATTCCTGGGTGCCAGCTTGAATACAATGGCCCAGATGGCTTATCTGATGCCAGACAAACAACTACAATTAACTCAATACTTCAGAGCAATGGCAACAAAGACCCAACTCCCTGCAAGAAAAATTCTGCAGGCCTTGGGCTTCATGGCATCTTGCATACTACTAATACCATTTGCAAAACTGCATATGAGGAAATTACAATGGTACCTAAAAAGCGTATGGACTCAACACTGCCACAGCTTGGAAACAATGATACCTCTCATTCCCTGCCTTCAACAGGAGTTTCTATGGTGGTCACAGGCATGTCACCTCAACAAGGGTCAGCCTTTCACCTTACCCCCAGCCAGGCAAACTATGACAACAGATGCATCGGACTATGCCTGGGGGGCACACATGGCAGGACGGTCCATTCAAGGCATATGGACTGCAGATCAAAGGAATCTGCACATCAATCAAAAAGAAATGCTTGCTGTACAAAATGTTCTGACAGCCTTCAAGGACCTCTTACATCCAGGACAGCTTATCATAAGGACAGACAACACCACAGTAATGTGGTACATAAACAAGCAAGGGGGTATACACTCCTACCCTCTATGCAGGCAAGCAATGACCTTGTGGAACACAGCACTGGCTTACCAAGTTCAATTACAAGCTCAATTCCTGCCAGGAAAAAAGAACACATTGGCAGACGACCTAAGCAGAAACATCACGGATCCCCACGAGTGGAAACTGGATCCACAAGTATTTGCAATGATAACTCAAAAATGGGGGCTCCCAGACATAGACCTGTTTGCCAGCCCCCAAAACTATCAACTAACAAAATTTTGCACAAGGACTTTTCACCATCAAGCTTGGAAAGTGGACGCACTCTCATTCAGTTGGAAAATGCTGACAGTATATGCCTTTCCTCCATTACCCCTTCTCACAAAGGTGCTGCTGAAAGTCAGGATGGAGAGACCCTGAATGATACTCATTGCCCCAGACTGGCCACGCCAGCACTGGTACCCACTATTAAAGAATATGGCCCAGGGCCCACCATGGCTTCTACCGCAAATTACCCATCTGCTCACACAGCAAGACAATCAGATTCTACACAGCCAGCTCAAAACCTTAAACTTGGCTGCATGGCAAATCACCTAAGCAACCAGCCAGCTCCTCTCTCACAAGCTGTTATGGATGTTATTCTTGAGGCCAGGAGGCCCAGCACCAGGAAAGCCTACTCAGATAAATGGAAAAGGTTTTGCACCTGGAACCAAGCTAAAGGCCAAAATACCCTTCAGCCAGACATACCTCAGATTCTGCAATATTTAACTGAGATGTTACACAAAGGGCTTTCTTTTTCATCTATTAAAATCCACGCCTCAGCTATTTCAGCTCACTACAACACGGATCCTCCCTTATTTTCACATCCACTCCTAAGGCAGTTTCTCAGAGGGGCCAAAAACATTAGGCCTCCCAGGAGAGCACCAACACCTACTTGGGACCTCAACTTTGTTCTGGAAAAACTTACGCTACCTCATTTTGAGCCAGCTATCTCAGCTGACTTAAAGTTTATATCATGGAAGACTGCCCTGCTGCTAGCAATTACTTCAGCGAGAAGAGTTTCAGAGCTTCAGGCACTAATGACAGTAGAGCCTTTCCTCATTTTTCATCAAGATAGAGTTTCTCTATGAACTAACCCCTCCTTTATGCCTAAGGTGGTATCCAGTGTGGCTCTAAATCAAACCATCCATTTACCCACCTTCTTTCCAAATCCACAGAACAAAGGAGAAAGACTCCTACATTCCTTGGACATTCACAGGCAGCTACGTTACTACTTGGATAAAACTAAGGTTTTCAGAAAATCTGACCAGCTTTTTGTATCCTATGCTACAGCATCACAAGGAAAGGCGATCTCAAAACAGACCATTTCCAAATGGATAGGACATTGCATACATTTTTGCTACACCCACCATGGAAAACCAGTTCCTGCTAGCATAAGGCCCCACTCTACCAGGGCAGCAGCTACATCTACAGCCTTCCTCAGGGGGGTGCCAACCAAGGATATTCTGGAAGCTGCAACTTGGAGTTCAGTACACACCTTCACCAAACATTACCACTTACTACTTTACTCTAAGACTAGAGCTGGCTTCGTCACTGCAGTTTTGCAGGTCCTTCTAGCCTCCTCTAACCCTGTTTGACTCCACCTCCCATCCTTAGCTTTGGGATTCTACCCAAGTGTGATGACTGCAGCAGGGTAACACGATGAACATAGTACAGTTTTGTACCTACCATAAATGTAGATGTTTGAGTGTATACCCTGCTGCAGTCCAGGTTACCCTCCCTTCATCCCCTCTGATCTAACTAAGACCTTTCTATACCTTAAAATCTGTTACAACCTTTGTGGTGTATTTGCTTATAGCTGGAGGGATTTTTTGTTTATGCTACACTATTTATTATTGGTACTATCTACTGACCACCATTTGGAGGGGGCAGCTGACATCTGGGGCAAGAAAAACTGAAGAAAATGGCGTCTGATGCCTCTCGTATACCCCTGGCGCACTGACGTCAGGGAAGAAGCGACAGCAACCGACGCCGGACCAAGACTTTGGAATTCGGGCCAACTGCGGGACCGCCTGACGGCAGGATAACCCAAGTGTGATGACTGCAGCAGGGTATACACTCGAACATCTACATTTATGGTAGGTACAAAACTGTACTTTTTCCATGACAAATATTTGAGGTTGCAAGAAGGAGCTGGTTCGAAGGGTGGCATTGTCAGAGCTTGTAGAACTAATGACAGATCCCATGGTTGAATAGGTTCTCTAAAATGTGGCTTCAGATGATTCACACCTTTTATGAAGGTCTTGCACAATTTGTGTGACATAAGGGAGGAGTCTTGGGACACCCTCATGGAAATTAGATATTGCAGCTAAATGAACTCTAATGGTAGAGGCCGAAAGACCCGATTGAAAAAGGTTGGCCAGATACTGTAGTATTATCGACACTGGTGCTGAGAAGGGATCTACTTGTTTTTCTTTCAGCCATCAGGTAAATCTTTTCCACTTGCTTAGATAATTAATTCTAGTGGAAGACTTATGAGATGCAATGAGAATGTCACGTACTGGTAAAGAAAGATCATTCTGCCTGGCAATCAAGGGAATTGGAGAAGCCAAGCTGTGAGCTTCAGGCTGTCCAAATTGGGATGAATCAGGTTCTGCGGATGTGAGATCAACTCCGGGGTTGGATGGAGAATCCATGGTCGATCTAGTAGGTGAGGCTAAAGGAAGGGGAACCAAATCTGACGAGGCCAATATGGTGCTATGAGGATCACCTTGCTCTTCAACCGACAGGCTTTCTTCACAAACTGGGGAATGAGGGGAAAAGGTGGGAATGCATAAAGAAGACCCGAGGGCCAATTGTGGACTAGAGAGTCCCTTGGTGATTGTCCCGTAGGTGGAATCAGGGCGAAGTAGTTGCATTTGTAGTTGGTCGGGGATGAAAAGAGGTCGCAGCAAGGACGGCCCCAGTGGTGGAAGATCGCTGCTATCAAGGGATTCAGGGACCACTCATGAGGTTGTAGAATGCACTTGCTGAGTCTGTCTGCTATCACGTTGGAACACCCGGGAATGTGCGTTGCTAGAAGAAAATGGTTGGTAGCCATCACCCATTGCCATATCCTCGACAAAGGGGTACGATTTGGTTCCACCTTGTTTGTTGATGTACCAGACCACTGCCATGTTGTCTAATTGAATTGCAATCGTCCCAGGCGGCAGCAAGGGATGGAATGCTTGCAACTCCAGAAGCCCCGCCCTCAGCTCTAGAATATTTATATGCAGTTGGGCCTCCAATTCGGACCAAGTGCCTTGGACTGTCTGTCCCTGACATAGCCCCCCCACACTCCATCAGGGAGGTGTCCGTGGTCACTGTGGCCTTGGGTTGCAGGGGGGAAAAGGGGCGAGACCATCCTGTTTGCACCTGTGGATTACTCGAATCTTGGCTCAAAGAGGATGCTGAAAAGGATACCATTGGGTGAGCAGTAGCCATTGTAGAAGCCTCACATAAAACCTGGCCAGGGGGACAATGGTGATGGAGGCTGCCATGGAACCCAACAGCTGTAGGACAGAGTGAGCTGTGGATTTCTCCCTTGAAAGGATTGGAATCCGTTGTTGCTTTATCCTTAGAATTCTGTGCTCTGGATTGGCAGCTCTGCAGTTCTTTGTGTCCAAGATAACCCCTATGAATTATGTGGACTGAGATGGGGTGAGATTGGATTTTTTGCCAGTTTATGGTTATGCTTAGCCTTTGTGCAGCGAGGAGAGAGTATGCCAGGGCTTCTTCCAGTAGATGTCTGGTGGGGGTGGAAATGAGCCAGTCATCTAGGTATGGAAACACCTGGAATGCTTGTAGTTGCAAGTGAGCTGTGATGACTGCCATGCACTTTGTGAACACTCTGGGGGCTGTAAAGAGTCCGAAGGGCAGTACTCTGAACTGGTAGTGACTGGCTCCCGCATGGAAGCGCAGAAATCTTCTTGATGACCTGTCCACTTTTATGTGGTAGTACGCATCTTGAAGATCTATCGAGCACATCCAGTTGTCTTTTTCCAAAAGCGGGAGGATAGACTGTATTGTGACCATCCGTAATTTTTGTACTCTCACAAACTTGTTCAGTACACTGAGATCCAAAATTGGTCTCCAGTCCCCGGTTTTCTTTGGCACCAAAAAATAGTCTTGTGTAGAATCCAGATCCTGTCTGGTCTGGAGGGACTATTTGGATGACTCTCTTTCTTAGCAGCTTTTCTATCTCTAGTGCTGCTTCTTCCCTTTGACTGGGTGGAACGTCGGGAAGGTTTTTTGAAGGGACAGGACAAAGATTGAAGGGGAAATGATAATCTCTGGTTATAATCCTTTGTACCCAAGAATCGGTGGTGATGGTTAGCCAGGCAGAAGGGTACAAGGAGAAATGACCCCCAACCACCTCCAGAGGAAAGGAGTTGGGCCACTCTTCAGGAGCACTTGTAGGATTGGCCAGGGACCCCCTCTGCCCCGAAAGGAGCATCTTCCCTGTGAGTTTCCCCCTCTGCCTCTAGGGGAGAACTCGACCTGTGTGCCACAGAAAGGACTCTGAGATTTCTTGAACCATATCTTACCACTCTTTTTTTGGTTTCGGGAGAAAGCACGTTGAGGGGAAGAATAACAGACACCTACGGCAGAAAGGGTCTTACCGTCCTGTTCACATCTGGCCAGTGTGCTTTTAACTTTGGGTCCAAACAATGAAGAGGCCTCAATGGGAGTATTGAGAGGAAGCCTTAAAGGGTTCCGTGAAATTGCACAAGCGCATCAGGTTTGTCGTCTCAAGACCACAGCTGAACCCGCCACTCTAGCTGCTCCTTCTGATGTGTGAGATATCAGTCGCATAGAGGAGTTAGATATTGACTTAATGGTGGCGGGCTGAGAGGCCACTTTGTCACGGACCTAATCAAACATGGCACCAGCCAAGGTTTCAGAGAGCTCAGAAATCAGATCCCTTTGAAGCCTGGTAAAGTATGCCATATAATTCAGGGACCCAATAGTAAAGGTCGCTGATGCAAAGGTGCGCTTCCCTATCCTGTCCAGGGCCCGGGACTCTTTGTTAGGCAGATGGACAGTCTGGCTTTCTTCTTCTGCCAGATCCTTTTTTGTTGCGGCCGCCACCACCAGAGCATCCACAGGAAGACCTTTAGACCAATGGGGAACCGTAGCAGGAGGGGACAAAATCTTATCTGGCCTCCGGGGGATAGCCTCAATGGTGCCAGGAGCCTTCCACGCACGCTGTACGATGAGCTGGACAAGTTCATCAGCAGGTGGAGTAACCCAGGAGGTAGGGGGCCTGGCACGAAAGGCCTGCAGGAACACAGACTCCTCAGAGGTCAGAGTAGATGGCTGCCAGTCACCTCTCTGTTTAAGGATTTCGAGGATATCATCAAAGGATATCTCAGAGGGTGACCGAGGGGATCCTTCCCCCTCATCAAAGTCTGTGTCTTCAGTGAGGGACTCCTCTGTGGAGTCCATGTGCTTCCTCTTACACAAACATTTCCGGTGGACTTCTTCAGAGGGAGAAGCTGGGGAAGACAGCGGAAGAGGGGTTTACTGTGAGAATATCTCCTGAGGCCCTTGCACCCGGTGTCCGCTAGGTGCAACTTGTGAAAACAGTGTACTAGAGGAGGGTGGGGGGATAGACAGCACAGTATCGCCAGCAGAAGCCAGAGCCTTCTCCATCAGTTGAAAGGCTGGTCCACCTGAAGAGGGGTGAGTGTCCAGGACAGGGGTCACTTCTCCCCTAAGTGGCTCAGCCTGCCGACCTGGAGTCCGCGGATGACTGTGGAACAGCAAATTACATGTGTCACAACTGTCATCCTGGGTCATAGCAAAATTCTCCTGCCACAAAGGCAACTGCGGTTCCTTAGTGAGATCCATAAAAGGAACCGCAGAGGGGGAAGACTGTGCTATATCAAGGGACTTCAAAGGCAATGAAGGAGGAGAATAAGAAGGGGTCTTTGGAGATGGGTGATCACCTCCCAAGGAAGGATAGGTCCTGGGGGGGGGCAGGATACCTCTGGCCAGAAGCACTTGATCCACAAGACGCAACACGTCATGTTCGGAAAGGCTTCTCGTGGACCTCACGGAGACTGAGGGAGAAACAGGTCTGCCACAGAAGAGACAAGCTCGGTGCCCACCTCTCCTGCCCGCACCGAGAACAATGGTGCAGAGAGAGACTGGACTACAGGTGTCTGCACCGAGGTGATCATTGGTGCCGAGGTCACGGACTGCACTGACCCAAGGATCGGTGCCAAAGTGGTTGTCGGTACCGAAGCTGGAACAGACAAAATTGGAGCCAGTAACTGAGGCGTCAGTTCCGATTAAGATGTCGGAGCTGACGTGGTCAATGTCTGCGCCGACTGAACGGTCGGTGCCGATGCAGTAGTTGTAATAGTCTGAACCGAGGAGCCCCTCAGTGCCGATATAGTAAAGGCTACAGGAGAAGAATGAGCCGAGATCACTGATGGTGCCGAAGGCCTCTCTGCCGAAGGTCTAGGCACCGAAAGCACTGGGGCTGACTGAGTGAGCTCCGGAACAGAAACTTTAACCTTTTTAGGTATTGGTTGGTGGGAGTCCCCAGCTGGGGACGAAGGCAAAAACTTGGCCTTAGTAGGATCGTCCAAAATTTTCTTATGGGCTCTAGGAGGGGTTGAAGCCTCCGACCCAGAAATAGTCTCTGAAAAGGGAGATTTGAGAAGTCCCTTCAGCAACAACTTATTTTTCCTTTCTAATAAGGTTCTGTTAGAAAAAAGTTTTACAAATAGCACAGGGCAGGTCAGCAGAAAAGTGGGACACCCCCAAGCAATAAATGCACAAAGAGTGTGCATCTGATGTAGGTAATTTGTTTCCACAATCAGAACACCTTTTAAATCCAGGACTACCTTTCTTATCTGCCATGATAGAAAAAGGGAACAGTAGAAAGGGTACCAGCAATGGTACAAAAGAATACCCGAAGGTATGAAGAAAGAAGATTACCAACGATGGTAAGGGAGAAATACCTTGCGGTAAAAAGTGTAGAGTAAAGAGAAAAAAACTCAAGAAAATATGGTCGCTAAATGCGATAGGGTAAGAGACAACAAAATAGAGACTTTTTCTGACAGAAAAAGTGAAATATATGACTAGTCTGATAAATATCTATACTTAGCTCAAGAGAAGCAGCTTGACACGACCAAATGGCAACGTGGCAAATGAAATCTGGGGTAACAGGGAGAGGGGGATTATGGGTAAGAGTTTAGCTCAAGAGTTTGTAGCTGACGCGAGCTTGGAGAATGGCCGGCTCGGTTCCGAGGTCGGAACCAATACCCATACGTAAAGAATGGACGAGGATTAACAATATCAGACCTTAAATTTTATGCTTTCACGCATTAATTTTCCAAGTTTCGAGCCAGCTTCCTGGTGATTTGAAATTTTTGTCTTGGAAGACTATCTTTTTAGTAGCCATCACGTCTGCCCGAAGAGTATCAGAACTACAGGCCTTGTCCATAAAACCTCCATATTTGGTTTTTCATGCTGACAGTGTCGCTGCAAACAAACACTTCTTTCTTACCTAAAGTTTGTACTGAAGCTAACCTTAACCAAATCATTGATTTGCCAGTTTTTTTTCTGCAAACACACCAACAACTTGGAGTATATGCAGCACAAGCTTGATGTTCATAGACAGCTCAGATTTTTACCTGGATAGAACCAAAGAGTTCAGAAGATCAGAAAAACTTTTTGTTTCCTCTTTGGATTCTAGGAAAGATATGCAAGTGGCAAAAACAACACTATCTACATGGTTGTCTGATTGCATCACTTTCATTTATTCAGCTGCCAGTTTACCTTTACAACACAAAATTAAGACCCATTCTACCAGAGCAGTGTCCACATCCTCTGCTTTTTCTGCTAGGCTTCCTATAGACAATATTTTTGCAGCAGCCATTTTGTCATGGCCTCATACCTTTATCACCCATTACAAAGTTGATAGAGCCTCCAGGGACAGGGCCTCCTTTGGTTCTACTGTCCTGAAAAATATACTCCCATGAGCCACCTGAGAAAGATGGTGCTGGGGATGCTACCCATCTGTAGGAATGAATGGCAAGATAGAACAACTATAGAACAACTTCACATAAAGAAGTTATGTACTCACCGTAACATCCATGTGAGTTGTTCATGTTGCCTTCATTTTTACCCCCCCCCTCCTACCCCTTCCAAGGTTTTTTTTCGAGGACCGAGATACTAGTTTTATTATGATTGCTCAGTCTTTCTATGGGTTTTCCCTAAAAAAGTGATAGAGTGGCATATGGTATTGTTAGAGGCAGCAAACAAGATCTGAGGTAACTCAAGGTGCATCATGGGATAAGGACTTGTCCTCGAGCTGTCTGAAGACCTCGAGCTTTGTAGTTGGCCGTCTCGGAGCCAAGGATTGGCTCTGAACCCATCTGTAAGAATGAAGGCGAGATGTACAACTCACATGGAACATTATGGTGAGTACATAACTTCTTTTTTCTAGCTCTCCCAGTGTGAAAACAGAAATTCAGCATAGACTTGTGTCTATGGGTAAATTTCAGTAACTGGCTGTTAAGTGCACTGCCTAGATGCCAGGAATAAAGAAATACAGAATACCAGGAAAAAATCAGCCTGGGTCACAAACTGGTAACGGCTTACGGGAAGGGAATATTAAAAACAGAACTGAATTACGTGAATCCAGCTGGGTAACTAATTTGAGAGCCAACCGTCCACCAGGTCTCAATAGTGTTGCCCCATTGAAACCTATACTGAAAGCAAGAAAAATGAGTGTAGCTTCTAGAAAGGAAGATTAATGGACAAATGGATAATTTATGGCAATGGAATACAAGAGCTGCGATTTATTTTATGCTCTGCCAAGTTGTTCTGCGAATTTATTTACATCACTTGCAGTTTAATTATTTGAGGCAGAGACTGGTAAAACAAGGAAAGTTGCAGCAGTGATTATTTACAATACCCTTTGTGGTGTAAGCTTATTATTATGGTAATGGAATATAAGAGCTACAAAATATTTTATGCTTTGCCATGTTGTTCTGCGAATACATTTACATCATTTGCAGTGTAATTATTTAAGGCAGAGACTGATAAAGATAAGGAAAGCTGCAGTAGTGAAAACACTCTTTGTGGTACATTATACTATGCCGAATTTGTGACCAGGCAGTATGTTTTGTAGAACAAGGAGCAAATAGCTAAGCATATTTCATGAGGCATAAAGTATGTCACTCTGAAGACCACATGGGCATATGTATTAATTTGTTATATTGTGAATTATGCACATAATAGGAATTTATATGCAAGAATACTAGTGCTATTGTACTTATAAAACTGTAATATATGTGCTACTTGCTTTTGTTAAGTACTGCATATTGCTGAATGAGTTGAGTGGCAATATGTTCTGGCAACTAAAGGAACTTAGTCCTTTCGATGCTATTGGATAGCTACAGGACAAGAAAATTGTAGAGTGTATATCTGAAGGCATACATATGATTGGATGTAGCAAGAAGCAGGAATTATGCTTTATGCAAATCATTAACCTTGTTGCTATTGGATAGCTTTGCCACTAGGATATCAAACATTTGATACTTTGAAATACAATAATGATTGGCTCACAGCAAGACACAGGAGATATGCTGTATGCAAACTAATGAGTTTCCATTGGTTATGACTATGTGTCTGGAACATTGATTGGTTTATTCTGTCTTTAAATCTAGGTGAGCACAGCCAAGACACATGATCTGATGAAGGCTAGTAAGCCGAAAGCGCTTATCCAAGAATTTTACTGTGCTCCTGTTTTTGTTGTTTTTACTGAAGATTAAAGTGTGTTTTTAACATTTTTACAGCTGTGGTGGAACTGAGGATTTTTTCTTACTGAATTAAAGACCTTGGATTGATGTAATAAGTTTTAAGAGAGAGCAAGTAAATGAAAAAGAACAATAAATAGTACAAAGCTATTTTCTAGCAAATACATGTATGCTCAGTAACAGTTCTACAGCTGGTCTTTGTTTCCATGGAAACAATCTGATAAAGAGAAACTGGCTGTTGTTTCTCATGTCTCCATGGAGACATTATAATAGAGAAACTGGCTACAGTCTGGTGGAGAGTGATTGGCTGAGAAAAGGAAAAGCGAAATTTGCTTGGAAATAATGTTCTCTGAAAGCATTCAGAGGTTTTCCCAAAGTAGATAATGTTCTCTGAAAGTATTCAGGGGCGTTCCCTGGTAGGAGAGCTATAAAGATAAGACAAAATCAATCAGCATTTAGTAGAAGCACAGGCTGCACCATGTGTCTTAGCATGGATGACCTTTCTTTTAGGTTAACTCAAGTTTTTGAGTGTGGCTGTCAGTTTTAGGACTTTTGTTCCTATTAGGAGGGCAAAACTTCAGTATTTGTGGGTGTACATAGTTTTGTGTATTAGTATTAAGCTAATAGGTTTTATGGGGATATTGGGGATGTGTTTTTTTTGTTTGAGGGCTTTCAATAAAACAAGTTTTATAAGATGTGACATAGGCTCAAATGTATATGAGAAGAAACGACTATAAAAATTCAGCTTGCTAAACAGTGTATGCATGTAACACATAAGCTGGAACTAGACATTTAAAGGGACACTCTCTCCTTATTGAAATCACATTTCTGCCTCGGACCGAAGCTGAAAATAATGCCACCCACTTAGTTTATCACCTCCCTGTTTGTGACATCAGTAATGATTTCTAATAGTCCCGCCCATGGCATTAAATTTCTGCAAACCTGTATCCCAGTCCTCATTTACTTCCCTGTGGAATAACACACTCAGTGCTTTGGTTCCCTGCTTCACATAGTGCTTCGTATTTCTTTCTGAATGTTTTTTTTTTTAGACAAAGATGAAAATAATTGGTGGGCAAAGTCCCAAAAATAGGGACAGATTTTTAAATATTGCTGTTATAAACTTAGAATGTTGCTAGAGTTAAAGGTCTGGTGTTATCATGCATTTACTGAAGGATATGTAGTCTGAAACTCAAATGCCAGTCATTACTTATTAAATTTGATCCTTACTGATTTGCCATAAAAAAATCAGAAAACCACAAATTTTATGAGGAACAGATTCAAAATGTGAGATGAAAATCTAAACAGTTGATAGGCATGACATCAACATTCCTGAGCCAATCTCCGTGCTTACTCGGTGAGACTAGAAGCTCCAGAGATGTCTTTGAAAAAAAAAAAAATTGTTTTAAATGTTTCCCTTGCTTGTGACAGTAGGTTAGCTAGGAT